>NC_060273.1:72764276-73064276 GCF_021613505.1 Equus quagga | reverse complement strand
ATGCCACCGGGCAGGCCCAATGGCGCTTACTTTTAGTAGGAGAGATATAATGTCTGTTCTCAGGGAGAAGAAACAAGACAAAGATATATTAAATGACAGTGGCAAATATGCTATTTTGTAAGCATTAAATTATGAAATAGAGTCTCTCAGATAAGGAATCAGAAGAGATTGGCATAGTCAAGGAGGCTTCTGGGGGAAAAACGTAGGATTCTGTACATAAAGATCAAATGCATCAAAACACAGCCGCAGCTAACTGCAATCATGCCTGCCTTCTCTTTCTGAATGCACGTGTCGTCTCTCAATTCCTTAATTATTCACTGATACAAATTCTACCTGGGTCCCATCTCATCCAAAAGGCAGCATTCACTATTCCCGGGTAAACGATATTTGGTTTAGATATCACTGTAGCATCTTCAAAGGAGGTGTTCAGTCCACCTGGCTCTGCTGCTTCTCCCACCCACTTCCCCAAAAAACGAAAAGAAAAAGAAATGCGTGGGTTATGCACTATTCGCATTTTCTAATTGTGAGAATCTCTCACTCCTACCTCCCAAACTTTCCTGTGGGCAGGAGGTAATCACAACCCAGACAGCAGGGCTGCCCTCCTACCAGCTAGAAATGGAATCAGATCAGGCTAGTAATGAAGAGGTTTGACGTTAGAAAGCTTTGAAAATTCTACATGCTATTTGGACTGGACAAGCTTCAGAGGTGAGCCCTCTGAGACAGGCCTCATCCATATTCCCTAGCCACACCATTCGGAAGCCAGAACAACCGCACTCCATTCTTGGCATGAAATCTAATATCCTCCTCTTAAAGTACTGCACATTCACGCCTCAGTTATGTTCTGCACATTTGTTCACCTCAACTTTCTTCAGTCTTCTAGATTAGAAATGCTTGACTAGCCACTGAGGGATGAACTTCATGGGAACCTACGATCTCTCTGAAATTATAGGGCCCATTGTATGTTTATGGCTTTCTCAGCATTCTTCTCCCTGTAGAGAGGAGCCTTAGCTTTCACCAGATTCTCAAAGGGCTTTGTGAGGGCTCCCAATCCCTGGTCCCCTCAAAAGTTTAAGAGCCTGTATTTTAAATCTACTGGGGTCAGATTTCTATTTATATCATTTCCAAGTGGCTTCACTCCAACCATAACTTGAAAAGAAAAAACAACACACTTGAAAAAAAATTTGTGTTTCTTGTCTGCTAATAAC
Organism: Equus quagga; assembly: GCF_021613505.1. Lineage (NCBI taxonomy): Eukaryota > Metazoa > Chordata > Mammalia > Perissodactyla > Equidae > Equus > Equus quagga. The sequence goes on along the minus strand of NC_060273.1, from coordinate 73,063,071 downwards.
AACCAAGTACTAACTGTTGGAAAGTCTGACTCATAGACTCTAATAAATTAGATTAAAGTAATTTTTAAATGCAGATTTTCCTCAGTTCTAATACTTAAAAATTATCCAGGTGCCAGACTCTGTGAATAATGACCACCTTGGGTCTTGATTGCATCGTCTTTTAGTAGCTATCTAACGACACTTGGTACTCTACTGAGCACTACCCCAGGAGAAGTATATAAACCCTGTTACTTTGAGGCTTACAATCAAATTGTTTTATCAATAAGGGAAAGCATGAAACTGCCCCACCCTCACTCCTCCCAGCAATGATAGAGTACAGGAGATTAGGTTTCAAACAGTCCCAAGGAAAAGGTATTCCCAATGAGCTCAGATCCTATTTCATATCTTCCTGAAAGAGGGGCCTTGTAATAGATTGAAGTAGGATCAGAAAAGCCACTGGTGGTGTCTCACACTATAGAAAAAAGTATAAGTTAGAAGATATCATCTCATTGTCCATTTTGGCCACAACTAACTGTGTGACCCTCCACTTCTCAAAGCCTTAGTTTATTCTTCCATAATTGGGAAACGGTTCAGCTTGCTTCACCTACTTTACAGAGTTATTGTAACCATGAGATAATGATTTCAAAAATAGATTGAAATACCCCAAAATGTGAGACAAATAAGAGATCCTCTTCTTTCTCAGCCTTCTCGGATCCTTGCTCTTTCTACATACACACAAACTGTTGGCAGGACCCCCAGCAAGATGTCACTGCGCATCTGCGAGCATTCATTTCAGGAACAGCCCACCACTTATCTGGAAAACCAGAAACCACAGGCACGACAGAAGACCTGCACGCCCAGCACGACTCTGTGCAACTTAATTTTTGAAAACGAATTTGAGATGTCATTCAGAAGACACCCTGGACACTGAAAACATGCAATTCCATTACAAAGAAGAGCTCACAAAGCCAGCTGGGTTTAGCACCTACACTCCTTTCTTTTCTTTTCAGCATTCCACAGTCTTCACAGAACTTTCACATACCTTGTTCCATCTTTCTCTCATTAATAACCTTGTGAGGTGTGCAGAACAAACCTTCTTCCATCTGTCACTTGACTGAATCTTTATCTTTAGCCTACACAGTGATCTGAGGTTAAGGCAATCTTCATAATCAATAAGTCCCTTCTCCTAAAATCCTTTAGATTTCAGAGCACTTAAAATAATAATCCAAATTCTTACTTTCAAAGTCCAATGAGACCCGGCCCCTGCTCACTTCTACAGACTCATCTCAGGCCGCTCATTCCTTCTCACCAACCTTCAGTCATACTCATTTTCTTCAGATTCCTTCAACATGTCACAAGCCTCAGGGCTTTTGCACATGTTGCGCATTTCCTCTACTTGATTTACTCTTGCCCCAAATCTTTGTGTGGCTGACTCATTTTCATCCTTTATCTTTCAGCTTATGTCAACTCAACTGAGATTATCAAAAGCAATCCTACCATGGTTATCCAGCATCTCAGTCCCTCATTTGTTTTCATCTTGGCATAATTTATGATTATTTCATTTACTGGGTTTTGTTTTGTACTTGCATGTCTCCTCCACAAATCTCTAAGCTTCATGAAGTATAGGCACCATGTGGTCAGCTCATGATCAGAACTCCAGTGTATAAACCACAGCCAGCTCTGATATAGTAGCCGTTCCACTACCATATAGTGGGCACTTGGTAAATATTTATTGAGTGAAAGAAATAGGCAATTTGAGCATGTACACTAAATTCTGTTTCCCACGTGCATATATTAAAGCAGAAATGCTGACTAACTTGTTTAAAAAAGATTTCTTGACTAAGAGTTTGGAAGCTCTAGACCTGTGCTGTCCAATGTAATAGCCACTAGCCACATGCGGCTACTGCACACTTGAAATAAGGCTAGTCTGAACTGAGTGCAAAATATACATAGGTTTTGAAGACAACATGAGAAAAATAATACAAATTATCTAATTCATAATTTTTATTTTGATTACATGTTGAAATAATATTGTCAATATACTGGATTAAACAAAACATTATTCAAATTATTAAAATTAATTTCACCTGTTTTATTTTTAAGGTGGCTACTAGAAAATTAAAATTACATATGTGGCTTATATTATATATATATATATATTTTTTTTATGTTTTTTGGTGAGGAAGATTGGCCCCGAGCTAACATCTGTTGCCAATCTCCATCTGTTTTTTTTCTCCCAAAGCCCCAGTACATAGCTGTATATCCTAGTTGTAGGTCATTCCAGTTCTTCTGTGTAGGACGCCACCACAGCACGGCCTGATGCTTGATGAGCAGTGCTAGGTCTACACCAAGGATCCAAACTGGCAAACCCTGGGTTGCCGAAGCAGAGCGTGCAAACTCAACTACTTGGCCACAGGATCAGCCCCGTGTATTATATTTCTATTGGATGATGCTTCTCTAGAATACTTCCCTATGCACTCCGCATTTCAAAGCTAATCTGATTCTCATGTTTATGCTTTTTTTTTTTCAACTATCTATCATGGTATACATTGGGGGTGGAAAATATGTAGACGTTTCAAAGTCACCGCCTAAAATTCTTAATGTTATCCTACAGCTTTTTTTTTTTATCTAACGTAGATATTAGGCAATCATCCAGGTATCATACACTATAATACATCAGATTCCTGGGCAGAAAAAGATCTTCCTAAAATTGTACGACCATTATTTGCCCTATTGCTAGCCTTCGAATTCTTTCACTCTGCTTCCAGAGTTACTATAATAATCCAGGCTACCACGATCTCTCACCTGTAAAACTGAACTGGCTTCCTAACTGGTCTTCTACCTCCAATTCATGTCTTTCAAACAGCCAGTGATCATTCTAGAGTGTCAGTCTTATGTTACCTTCCTCCTTAGAACACGCCTGCAGTTTTCCATTGACTCCAGGATAAAGTCCACATCCTTAATCCAGTCGTCAGTTCTGGACGACTTACCTCTCCTCTTCGTCCCTCCTCAGACTCCACACTCCAGCCATTCTGAACTCTCTGAAGTTCCATAAACGTGCCATGTTTCCTTTCACTTTTGGACATTTGTTCCTCCTGCCAAAGCCCACACCCACCACCCTCTTTTTATCTAGTCAACGCCTGCTCTGTTCTCCGTGTAGGGTTAGAGAAGGCCACTGTGTCTGGCACGTAGGATTCAAGGGGAGGGCACATTCTGGCCTCCAGGAACCTATTCCTTGCTGCCACCACCACCACTGGAAGAGAGATTATGACACGCCAGGCATGCGCTAAGCACTCTCCATGATTATCCTGTCCAGTCTTCACCGTAAACCTGTGAGAAGAGCAGCAGCAGCAGCTTACATTTATCTAGCACTGTGTGCCAGGACTTGGTCTGAGCATTTCACATACATTATCCCAGACCTCACAACAGCTCTCTGAGGTAGGTAGGTCCTATCATTATCCCATTTATTGATGAGGAACTGAAGCCAGATAGGGTTAGTAAAGCACCCAGCTCCACAGCTGGGGGGTTGAGCTCCTGCAGTTTGACTTTACAGCCTATATTGACTTTCCCCAGGTTTTATCACTATTTCAGAGGTGAGGAAATAGAAGATCAGAAGGGTTAAGTAACCTGCCCAAAGTGCTCGTCAGGATTTGAAAGACCAGTCAGATGCTCCATTATGTTTCTCCCCATCACTCTCTATATATCTGGCTTCCTTCACTAAACTGTAAGCTTCTTAGTCTTTAATTTTTTTGTATTTTTTATAATAGACTTTATTTTGAAAAAGTTTTAGATTTACTGAAAAACTGAACAGATAGAACAGAGAATTCCCGTAGGCTTTTTACACAGTTCCCCCTATTATGAACATCTTATGTTAGTGTGGTGCATTTATTATAATTAATAAACCAATATTGACATATTATTATTAACTGAAGTCCATAGTGTAATTCACATTTTCTCAGTTTTTACCTAATGTCCTTTTTCCGTTCTAGGATCCCGTCCAGGATACTACATTACACTTAGCTGTCATATCTCCTTAGGCTCCTCCTCCTTGTGGCAGTTTCTCAGACTTTCCTCACTTTTGGTGATCTTGACAGTTTTGAGGAGTACTCATCAGGTATATTATAGGATGGTCCTTTATTGGAATTTGTCTGACTTTTTTCATGACTGAAGATCACAGAGGTAAAGTACCCTTTTCATCACATCATATCAAGGGTACCTACCATCCACGTGACTCCTGGTGTTCATGTGGACTTTAATCACCTAGCTGAAGTAGTGTTTGTCAGATTTCTCCTCTGCAAAGTTATTCTTCCTGCCCCTCCCCCCTTTCCAAACTGTACTTTTTAGGAAAAAGTCACTATGTGCAGCCCATACTTAATGGGTGGGGAGCTACGCCCACTTGTTACGCTCCTTCAGCCTGGGTCATCCATATAATTCATTTAGAGTTCTTCTGCATGGGGGATTTTTCTCTCCTCTCCCATTTACTAATTTATTCAATGATTTATATCAGGTTGAACTCATGGATTTTTTTTTAATACTTTGGGATATAATCAAATACTACTTTATTTATTTTGTTGCTAAATTGTTCCACTTTAGCCATCAGGAGCTCACCTGGCTCCTGTGTCCCTCTGACACACTCCCATCAGTGTAGGCTTTTTCTTTTTCTTTTTCTTTTCTGAGCACTTCCTTACTTTTCGGCATAGGGCTCCAGACTCATCTTGTATATTTCCTTCCCTAGTCCTAGAATCTGACATTTCTCCAAGGATTCCTGGTTCCTTTTATTGGAGAATGGTTTTAGAAATCAAGAGCTGGGTGGTAGTTGTGCTTGTTGCTATGGGATATCGTTTCTTTTAGGCTCTCCCAGCCGACACAGAAAGAAATATATGTATGTATACAAAACTGTGTGTATACACATACTTATAAATATTTCTATATGTAATTATGTTTATCTACACAAACTTAAACCGGAGCTCTTACTGATGTCTCCAACTCTTAATTCACCACCACATGGATCATTCCAACCTCCTGTCTTTGCTTATCTGTAAATTCTCACTCAAACAGTGAGAAATGACTGTAAGCTTCCTACAGGCAGCATTAGCACCTTATTCACTGCTGTATGCCAAGTATAGTGCTTGGCACATATACTGCACATGTTGACTTACGGTTGAGTTTACCCAATAATTTCAGTTCTGGAAAGGACTAGAGATAAATTTGCAAGTGTTACCAAACACAGATTTGAAAGACTAAAATCACAACAATTTATTAGGGCAACAGTACAAGCGGGTGCACTAACAAAGGTCTGATTTAAGTGTGTTTTTTCAACTCTGTGAAGAAAAAATGACAGTAATACATCTAAGCCACGCGAATAGGATTCAGGCTTCCCTGAAAAGGATTCAAGTGCCATAAAATGGTTTGTTTCTCCACAGCAATTTACATTTATTTAAATAGATAATAGGCATAATCATTGTCAAAATCGAGCTTGTACCCTGTATAATATCTTAATATATTCTCGAAGTTCCTGACAAACAGGCGCGAAGCCGTAGCAGATTAGTCTCTAAGTGGGGGATCACTCTAACAGCACAGCAGAAAAACCAATCTCACACTTCTGGGAAGGAAAATAAGACCTGGGTAAAGTACAAAGGGAAAGGTGCTGAAGTGATGCATCAGCTAGAAGGGGACCTGGGCTCCAACGTGACACTCTGCTTTAATGATGCTAATTTAGGTCTGGGGAAGCGTGTGTGCGTGACACAGGAAATCTGAAGAGGTCTCTATTATACCACGGAGGAGCGCATCCTGAATCTCTTGGAAGGGTATGTGCTTTAGACGGGGAAATGCCTCACATGGGCATATATAATGCAGATTCTGTGTCAGTTTCATATGAACAAATCTCTTGTCTCCTTAAATCTGTTGTGGATCGTTTCCAATCTGTTCTTTTGCACTGCAGCCCAAATGATCTTTTTGAAAAACAAATTTGGTCACTGCTCTCCACCTTCCCCACATTTAAAATTTTAACATTTCCCTTTGCTCCTAGGATAAAAAGCAATAAGGCCTAATATACCCTCAAGACTCTGCAAGATGTGGCTTCTGTCTGGTGCCCACCCCGTGGGAACATTAGGCACATGGGTCACCTTCCACTTCTCTGAGCACACTCTCCCTCTCCATCTACTGCTACAGGCCCTTGGACATGCAGTTCTCTCTGCCTGGGTCATCCTTTCATCTCCTCTTCAACAGAGCTAACTCCTACTATGGCTTTAGCATTTAGCACAGTCACCCTTTCACCAGGAAGATTTCTCTGTCCATGTCCAACTCGTATTACACACATTCATAGCACCACAAACTCTTCCTTTACAGTGCACATCACAGTTACAATTGTACATTTATTTCTGTTATTCTTTGATTAATGTATTTCCCCAGAGGGCCTTGCTGCTCCATATTCCTGGCACCTAACCCCATGCCTGGCACACAATAAGTGCCCAATAAATATTAATTGAATAAATGAATGAAAAATGATCACACCATGCATCCACACTATGGTTAAGGCTTTCCTGAACATTAAATCTCCTCTTTGGATTCTGAAGATTATGTCATTTCACACCAGAAACTTGACTCGTCACCCTTATGATAAGTATAAGAAATATCACTGCTAGGCTTTATTAGTTTCCAAAGAGAAACAGGAGGTCCCTTTTATCATATGGGTCACTAATGTGTTGAAATAGATGCTTATATGGAAGTGGACATAAGGGGACATGAAAAAACAATCCTATCCAGAAGAGGTCAACTATGGTGCTGATCATCTATTAGTCCTAATTCTTAAGATCACTGTTATCAAGTAATTTTGCTTTATTTCACAATATCCCAATTGCCTCTATTGGTTTTCAAGCTCTAATGATTGTGCCTGGGCTTCATTTAACAAATATTTACTGAGCATATATATATAACTTGCCAGGCACTGTGTTAGACCTTGGGATACATGCTGAGCAAGAGACACAAGGTGTTTAACTTCTAGTGGATGAGAGAGCCAACAAAGACTGATAGCAATTTCCCATTAGTGAATTTCAGATTAGCGTGTGATTAGTGCTGCTAAGGAAAGAAGCCATGTTCTATGTGAATAAGATCATTCCCACTGTTTCAGCACAATCTTAAGTGAGCCAAATGCCTCATGGGGATAACCTGCATCATTACTGCTCTGTGGTATCAAACAGATCATAGTGTCTTCACTTGATAAAGGATTAAAGGATTTTGTTTTAATGTCATGGTCTCCCATAGGATTTAAATGTATGCACTTCCTTGAATTAAATAAAAGACTAGGCAAAAGACAAGGTATATCTTTTCTAAGGAGTCACTATAATCCCTCAAAAATCTCTATTGTTAGTTTAGATGTACCCAAAGAATCAAAGTGCCTTGTTCTCTAAGATGCATATCTCAACAGAGCATCTGTTTCATGCCAAGAGTTTTTCATTTGGTTTCAGTGATAAGTAATTCAAGGAGTAGTTAGTGGTACAGAACATCCCAAAGACATCTATGGAGAGATTGTAAATTTTGCAAAGATTGAGCCAAGACTCTCTTGATCACCAATATAAACCTTAAGGTGTAGGATAGTGGCTGGAGCATAACTGGCCTTCAATAATTATGTGTTAAATATTTGCTAAATGAATGGTGATACTTTGAGAAAATTAGCCAGTTGAAGGATGGGACCAGAGCGGAGCTGAAAAAGAAAAGTGAAAATTGAAGTGGCTCACTCACCAAGAGGAAAAGCCACAGAAAAAGCACACCAAGAACAGCACTCTCTTCATCCCCTTTTGACAAAGACTGCAGACTTATAAGAGGTCGGTCAGAAAGCTGGGAGAATCTCAGTAACAGACAATGGCAGCCCGAGGTGCCATGGCTCAAGACTAATGCTCCAGCCCGCCGTCTCCAATGGAAAAGAATACCAGCAGATTGATAAATTCTTCTGCTTACACTCTTGAACAAATAAACTAATTGCATCTTTGTTTTTAACCTAACCAATCATAGCTTGATTACAAGTCATTAGTGACCATTAATACATGAAACTGTTTGCATTTCACTAGTCTATCTGAATCACACAGTCTTTCCTTTCACACTAGCTCAATTAAGCTTCCAAAGGGACCCGCCCCTCTCCCCCCCATCGGGCCCCAAGCGAGACTTAAACAAACTAACAATTAGCCTCCAGAAGTGAACTATGATGCAAAAGATTTATTATTTTGCTTCATTGTTGATCTTCCTGTTGTAGAACCAGCTATTCCTTTTGTAGTGGAGGCATGCTCTTTGTGCCCAGAACGTGCAACCGCCTCTCCCGGAACATTTTCAATTATTCCCAATGGCTGCTAATGCCTTAGCTAGCAAAATGGACCTGCTTGTGTGATACTAGTACAGACAGTCCTAAGTTCACAACATATGGCTGATTAGAGTGCAGATAAATGCAAACAGCATATTGGGGATTGTCAGAAATAACTAGGTGACAGGAACACAGTCTATTTGGCAAAAAAGTGGAGGCAGGGCACAGAATATATATACATGGTCAACTGGGTAGTCCAGAATTTTTAAAAGTCCATATGAGGCTTTTGACTATCCTTATTAGAAGCCAAGATTCTTGAACAGAAGTGGATAATTGCCAAGTCTCTGTCATTTTGTGCTGAGCAGTCATGGAGGGGTATGGAGTGACTGACAAATTAACAATCTCAGAAATGTTTGAGGACTTTCTAGCACAGCAATTGCCATTTGGGAGCAAACCCATGGTCCAGCTCATCTAATGTTCTGTTGCTTCAAAAAATGTCTCCCAGGGAACACCACTTTTGACTACTAACGTGCTGAGGCCATGGAATTAGAGGAGCGGCTAACAAGGCAAGTAACAGCAGCCCATATATTGTTGAAACCATTTTCACTTTTTATTCTAGGCCAGGTGCTGAGCATGTGACTCACGCCTGAGTTCAATAGGCACAATGATAGTATAGTGTTCCATGCAGTTTAAAAAGGACTTTCAAACGAGTTATCCCGGTCATCTGTATATCAGCCCTAAGAAAAAGTTAGATTATTAACAGCATAGTAATGATGGAAAATGCAGGCTCTAGAGGCAACTTCTTTGTTTTCGAATCCTGGCTTTTCTACCTACTAGCAGGGTGACCTTGAGCAAATTACTTAGCCTTTCTAAACTTCACTTTCCTCATCTGTAAAACAGAGATAACAATGGCTACCTCATAAGGTAACCATGAAACTGAAACAGGCAATTAATGCATGGAAAGTTCTTAATATAAATTAAACATGGCATATAATAAGTGCTCAAGAAATATTAACTGCTATTATTTATCTCTTTCTCCTCTTTCACCACCACCACCACCCACCATGGCCATCATCTCTGTCACCACCACCATCACCCAAAGGAAGGAAACTAAATCACCAAAATAGAGTCTTTCCTCAAGTCACCCAACTACTAAACAACAAACCCACTATCTTCTGACCACACCATTCTCCCTACCTGGAACACTTTTCATTCCTCTTCCCTTCAACTGATTCCTTCTCCTCATCCTTCAGGTCATGGCTTAGCCATCTTCTTCATGAGTCCTCCTCTAAGCCCTCTTACATCATCTTACAGCCCCTTGTCCTTCTTCCATTACAGAACTTCTTATAATTACCTGTTATCCTATCTGTATCCCCCACTACACCCGGAGTTCCTTAACAGAAGAGACCAAGTCTGTGTCCCACACCTTTGCATCCCCAGTGCAGAGCATAGCACCAGGAACATAGAACATGCTCAATAAATACTTAATAAGTAAAACGATAGATGGCAGACTCTTTTTATACCAATCTGCCACCACATATTAAAGAATTATTTCTCACTGGAGCACACTTTGGGAAATCATAGATAGCCATACATGGTTTCATGCCTTAAACTGCTATGAAATAATCTTAATCTCATGTTGAAAACTCAAGGGAATCTTAATCAAATTCTAATGGATTCCATTTCTGAAGAAAGTAGCTTAATGTATGAAGATAATACCTTGAAGTGACTCTTAAATTATGTTAACACACACACTCTTATTCATTTCATACCTCACACTTATTCACGAAGCTAGGCACAATGCTTACATAGTCACCAACCCCTTAGCATTTTGAAAAGGGCACCATTCCTTGTACTTCGAAAGGATTTTTCCAGAAACATTTGGACTTGATGAGGCACAGTGAAAAGCAGGCACTCATCCTTGCTATTCTTCCTCACAACAAGCTCTTAAAATTCTGACTCTGAACTATCCCTTTCTCACTTGCAGCTTTTGTGTTTTTGGAAATTTTGAGTCTGACATGACACAGACCAGAAAAACAAGACCAAATAACAAAATACTTCAATCTTTCTTCTCTTGGTCCCTCTTGGAGGAAGGACAGAGGGTCTGAAAGTCGGAAGGTTCGGGGATGTCCATTCAAAGCCTATCTAGTCTCATTTCATTAAAGTCCTGTCATCGAGGGTAAAGCAAATAAAACTCAGACACCGCCCCCCCTCCACCGACGCCCCAATCAATACTACGCTAGAATGCATTGAAAATGTTACTTGGTTGGTAGAAATGAAAGAAAGGTACATTGAAATCACAACAGATATAAACCCTTTATTAAAATAGGTTAGAAAGTAACACGTAAAATTTTCTATAGCAAGGAAAGAGCTGAACTCCACAAACACCCCAAAGTATTATTTAAAAACAAACCCTGCTCTCTCATCATCTTACAGAAAAACACGCATTAAGAAATATAACTTGTGTGCAATCTATACAAATGCCTAAAGCACTAAGGTTGCATAGTTCCCTTGGGACACGAGTGCCTGACACATCCTTATCCAAAGGCTGACGAAGAATATACATAAACATATATACATATACATATATAAATATACACAGCTGCTCTTCATTTTCGTCTCCCTTTAAGTCTTTGACCACATTTTTAATTTTATTTCCCTATGATGAATACTTGGATATGTTTCTTTCCCCATTCCTTTTCTTAAAAGGAGCTTTTCTCTTCTCAATGTCATACTCTTTGATACATCTCAGAGTTCCTATCTAGCTCTGATACAAATTCCACCTCAGGGAAGAATCTCTGATGATTCTTTTTCTTAAATAGAAATATACAGTTCTTTTGCACTAGAGTTTATTTTCCAGCGCCCCAAAATACAACAAAATGTGGAGGCTGTAAAGCTCAATAGTCTCACCACACAGTTTCAAGAAATGAATATAAAAGGCTAGCAGAGGTCTTCGTGCTACCTCATCCACATCAGGGGGGACTAAGGGGTTATACTGAAAGGGCTTCCAAATATTTATACAGGTTAGAAGTTACTGTTTTTCCTACATAGCCATTTCTAGGTTGGCTTTTTAATTCTAAATTACCCATTTAGTGAGAGCCTTTATTTTTCATCATACACAAAGTAAGAAGCCCATATCGTCCCCTTCTTCTTCTCCTGACCCCAGGACTTTTCTTTATTAGAGCAGTTCATATATCTGTCTGGCTCACTAGCCTATTCTACATACCTGTCTAGCATCTAGAAAGCATGGTCTCTGTTGTCAAGCCTAATGTCTCTCTCCTTGTAATTTTATAACCAGTCATTTTTTGTCATCACTGTGTAACAATATTCCATCAAAACATGTTCTTAGTTCTTAAAATAATAAGTCAAATGATGCTTCCTATCTACACTTTCTTTTGAAAATGTGAATTAATTGATTTGGGTCCCACAGAACAACATTTAAGCAATTGGAACTATTCAGCACTTCCATATTGCTATTTTATTAAGAATAGTAGGTATAAATAATGATACTAATACCTTTATTTCCATAGGTGCTTTCATCTGAACAATTCATGCTTCATTATTGTGCCACTATTCTCTGTCTTGGGTTCTCCCTTGGCTCCTGTGACAAACACAGGGTTCAGATCCAGACTCCATGAGGTAGTGATGCTTCAACTTTTGGTAACACACAGGTGCATTATACACTCCCAGCTCCCCCTACAGTCTCTTTGTGTGAGGTTGCTCCTGGCCTGTCAAAATCCAGCCTAATAAGGTGACGAAATCAACACCACAAAACCTTTCTGTGCTTCAGCCTCCTCAACTGAAAGTGGAGGTTTCAACTGCCTTCGGGTTTCAGAAGGCAGTGGTTCTCAAAGAGTTGCGCTGGACCAGCGGAAGCAGCAGCAGCAGCACCACCACCACCTGGGAAACCGTCAGAGGGCAAACATTCAGGCCTCATCCCAGACCTATTAAATGAGAAACCCTGGATGGAGCCCCAAAATTTGTCTTTAACAAACACTTCCGGTGATTCTAATACACATTAAAGCTGAAAACAACTGCCATAGGGAATCAATCCATGGAGTTTTGAGGAGGTTGGGGTGCTTAAGAGCTGTCTTCACATAGTTAAAGAAGGGGGTCATGTGCATAGGACACTAGGCTTTTGAGGTAAGTCTTCATAGTGTAGGGCTAGGAGCAATGGGTAAAAAATCAGAGACTGCTCTGATACATAGAACAACTTTTAAGCAATTGGAATTATTCAGAAATAAGAGTAGGTCATCTCATTGGTGGGAAGGGGCTCCCTTCCTCTCTCTCGAAGTGTTCAGAGGTACAAGGTTATACTTCAGGAGAACCTATGAATAAGGCAATATGATAAGAAGTACCAATAATAGAGATGCAAGGTTTTTTAGAAAAACAAAATTAAGCCTTAATAGGAAGCTTCAATATACCATTATATAGAAAGAGAGGTTTATAATTAATCTCTTACCATTAATTTTTTACTATCTCAAAGCTCTTACCTTTAAAAACTATCCTACTGATGGTGCACAGAGTAGATAATGGATTCTAATCTCCTAATGCTTTATTTCATACTCAGCAAAGGGCAGCAGTTGGCTTAGACTCTCATAAGATTCCATTATTATTATATGAGATTTTATTTATTATTTAAAAGGGGATCAATCAGCACCAGCGAGAACTGATACTGGATCAAAGATTAAGGTTGATGTGTTAACTTATTTCTTTGTCTTATAATCAAAACAACTGTCTTTTGACAGTAATGATTATGCTTTAGGACATACAGATAACTGTATTAATACTAATGAAAATACAGCCTAATATTATTTAGCAGTTACTACATACTACGTACCTGGGACTGTCCTGAACATATGACATACATGTCATATTTAATACTCACAACAACTTTAGGAAGTGAAGTATTATTATCCTCATTCTATAGAGGAGGCACCTGGGCTTAGGGAGGTTGAATAACTTACCCAAGGTCACAGAACTAGCAAGTGGTAGAGCCAGGATATAAACCTACTGGTTTCCAGAGTCAGTGTTCTTAACCACTTATGTATATTTTTAGTATAATCCTGAACTCTATGGATTTGGAGGGCAGAAAGAATGCACAGTCCAGTGCAAATAATACTTCTGACCCTTTATAGCTTCTAGAAATACTAAAAACAGCCAAACAGCCACTTAATGAAGGTTTAATCTATGTTGGGTTCTGAACTAACCACTGTACAACTACTGTCTCACTTAGTGCTCACAACCATAGGAGGCAGTTATTACTATTGTTCTGATTTTACATATGGGCAACTACAGTTAGAAGATTTAAGCAATAAGCCAGTCTTAATAAAGAATTGCCTGCTTACATAATTAAGTGGAAACAAAGCAAAAGATGTACACAGCACATAAAAACCACTTAGCAAATGTAGCTCCCCTGCCCTTACATTATATTTCCAGAGATAAGGAAGGTGGTGATGATGATAAATCCATTGTCTTTCATATCTGTTTTCTTACTTCTTCCAAATGGCAAGTATCTGTGTGTTAGATGTTTGGGTGCAGTACGCAGTCATGAAATGGAACTAAGTCCATTGGCTTCTCCATATTTTTATGATCAACAAATCCTAGTTCTTTAAGGTTGTACCACTGGCCAGGAGTATGGCCCAAGAGACTCTTCTACTTGGCCATAGTAACAATGAATGGCCTTAGGAATGAGACATCCCACACTGAGCCCCACAATCAAAGAGCCATGGCACTTTCTCTACCCAAAGAACCTTCTCCTAAGGATGTAGGTGGCCAACATCTTGCAGAGAGAGTCAGCAAGAATGAACACCTTTTTCCAAGACTGCAAGACTTGATCTAGTTGGGAGTTCAATGAAAGTTGATTTATTTAGTATTCTAATATCATGGAAAGAGCTCTATTTGAAGCATCACCGTCTCTGGATCTCAGTCTTGTCTCCACCACAAACCAGCCATGTGACCATGGGCAAGTTGATTAGCTCCACTGGATCTCAGTTTCCTCAATGAGGAAATGAAAAGAAAGAATGCTTACTCTCCAAATTTGTTGTGCATAGTAGATAAGAGCTGTGAAAATACTTTGCAGAAATATAAAACCCCTTCACAAGTATAAGATGGCATTACTATTTTATGTAACTTCTTCCTTGCCTAAAATTTGGCTGCTAATGTATCAACCTGGTTAGCCAAGTTGGTTTCCTGACTAATTTAAAAGGCAAGAGGAAGGAAGGGGGACTATTTAAACTGATAATTATCAGCTGTACCAAAGAACAAATAGTTCTAAGCAAAGAACTATTTGCTCAGTTGCTTTGATGGTTAAGAGGGATTCATTTCCAATGGCCTTACTTCCCTATAAGCCTGGCAAATCCCCAGATCAGTGAATGTCATTAAGAAACAGCCTGAGGAACCTTTCTGTGAAAGCAAAAAGGAATATCACCAAACCACTATGTCACGAAGCAGGACAGAGACACTCTCAGTAGCTTAACAAAGGGAGCTCAATGTATTTTACCAAAGATGCCTTTGGGTTCCTATTCGGATTTCAAGGTATCCAGTAATTCTCCCTTGCATGTCTACATTAGAGAGTAGAATTGAGGAGACTAGTTGCAAGAGCTGTGAAAGGGGATAGTGTGAAGGACATTTTTATGCAGAGAGGAAAATAAAGAAATTCCATCTGGAGTTAAATTTGGAGAGATGAATAAAAGATAGTATTTAGTACGATGATTGTTTTTATGTCTTATTGGAAAGATTCAACCAAGAGATTCAAGAGCAAAGAGGTACAAATCAAGGAAACAATTCCTCGGTGCCTTTACATTTATCTTGGACTATGGTTTCCCTCAAGTAATTTGACAGATTAAAATGGTTTTGTGATGTGACACCATCATCCTGCTCTCCCTATTACAGTTCTTAAAATATTTTGTAGGTCAACACGAACAAGTAAAACTAAAGATCTTAAGAATAAATTTTCCTTGGGTCTGTATTTGTAAAGGCATATTCATCCTTTCAAGTCACTAGTTGTGGGGCTATAAAGCTGATTGTTTGATTAATCACTCAGACTTTGGCTCTAGATCATCTTATGAAGTTTACTTTCAATATACCAAAAACAGAGGTTATGCAGGTTGCTTAGATCATGATCAACGACTGGGAAGGAAACCAAGGCTCTTCAGACATAAAACATGCCATACTTTCCAGAGCCAAGACTATCTCACAAGCGTATGATGGTATTTCCCTGCCTGTGTTTCTCTGATAAAACATACCTATGCTCTGTCACTAACAGCCATGTCACAATACACCACGCTGGACTACCTGCCCCCATGTGCAGACCTCTCCAGTAGGTCTAGTTGCCACTAATCCACTGATTAAACATTTTAAGACTGGCTTTGGCAAAACATGCCAGAAATTCCTTCAGGGTAATTAAAACCACCTTCTGTATCAATAAACACAGACTGTGAGATCCTTCATGTTCAGAGGGGTGGCTCTGACACGCGGGCTCTAGGACATTTATTCTTAGATGGCTTTTCCATCATCGCAATTGATTTTCACTGACTCCTCCAGACCCTTTCCCAGCCTCCTTATGAAATGATTGGCTGAGGTCAGAGATATCATCTTACCTTTATTGTTTCAGCCAAGACACAGGACCAAAGGGGCCCTGAACCCAAGGACAGAGCTCATTGCCAAAGCCCTTTCACCAGACCTACAGGTACCAGCTTGAATGGGATTCTTGTTACAGAATTTGACAGTTACTAGCATCCACTTATCACTGCTCTTACAGGGTTCAAACTAATTTTCATTTTAAGAATGATTAATGTGACTTCAAAGTAAGAGGAAGAACCCAGGTGAATATTTGCTACCTTGATATCCAGACTAGTTCTTTGCAAACAGTAGACATTCTATGAACTATTTTTCACCATAATGACAGCTTTATTGTTTTTATCATGTAAATCATGTATATACTTATTTACAACTTTCATACATTAGAAAATATAAAATTGATAAATATAAAAGATAAATAGTAAAAATTACTTAAAATTCCATCAGCTGGAGATAACCATCATTAATATTTTGGTAGCCATTCTTTTCATGGAATTCTTTATGTACACACACAGAAGTTTATATAAGAGGAATCATACTATACATATTCTTTTATCATGGATGTGACTACCTTTTATTTTTTTACAGTCTTTTTTTGCTTACTTCTCCCCTCCCCCTCATAACCAATGTTAATAACCTTTTATATGTTTTTTTCATACTGATATCATCATATACCAACTCATATGGGGTGAATGAGGTTTCAGTTGCTCAACCAATACTTACTAAATGGTTAAAGAGTGAAATGAAGAACAAACATATAAACAAATAAATGGATGAAAGAAAAAACAATAGTCTACACTCTTAATTAGGCAGTACAGTTTCCAAGTGCTTGCAAAAATCATATAGCACATCTGTTGACATCTCCCCTAGATCTTTAAACTCTAGGGTGGGTAAGAGAACCTGGTTTCCATATGTTTAGTGGAAACTTCAAGTTTAAACTCCCAAGTAAAGAATGCATAACTAGCTACTGTCCTAACTACAGAGTCATTATCAGTCTATTCTCAAACTCAAATCAAGTTTGAAAACCATTTGCTAAGCACTTGCCTACCAAGCACTGCACTGTCCTCTGTAGGATAAACTAAAGAAGTAAAGATATAATGATTGCCTTCCAGGAGTTTCTTTCTGGTCAGGGAGACATTATGCAGGTTTGCCTCTTTTTGGCAGGCTATCTGATCTTGGACCTCAGTTTTCACATTTGTGAAATGGTAATAATACCTATATATCATAGGATTGTTGTTAGGATTAAAGAACTTGAGGAATTCAAGAAAAACCTCATGGGAAAATGCGAATTTGAGGCAGGCCTTGTAGGTACCAGGGAAGGAAAAACAGCACACATGGGGGCAGGAAGGTAGGAATGGCCTGGGGTAATGAGGACTCAGTACAAGCTAGCCCGGTTGGTTTGCAGATCACTTAGGAGACGCTCGGAGATGAGGGATGGGCAGAAAACATGAAGGTTTATAAGCAGAGGCAAACAGTGTGAACGGACTAATCTTCTTAAAGGGTCAAATAAAAGTAGGAAAATATTTTTTGCCTTTTCAACACGTGCCAATGTCTAGATCAAGGCCATTCATCTGAGTACCTCAAAGGCACCCTGCTTGTCAAGTAACTGGAAAAAGAACAAACCTGGCCTGCACAATGGGCTCAAATCCAAGTTTCTAACACTTATAGGAAAAATTCTGATCAGAAAATTTCCATCTCAAATTGTGCTGAGGAAGCTTAGGGACTGAGTAAGCATGTTGGCAGCAGAAGCACAGTACGATAATCAGATGGCTTTGGCATTTTTCACGACAGTGCAGAGTTCTTCAGGTCCTGGGGAGACTTTACCAAATTTTTGATCTCTGACCCTACAAGGATCAGAGAAGCTATAGGGAAATACACGTTGTTCACAAACAGAACTGCACCAAACGTTTGCCCCTACGTGCTATAAAGTGCCCGGAAGGTTCTGACTTCCAAGGCATAGTATGTCTCCACACTCATTCCATAGAACTGGGATGAGATTAGATATTAGTCACTCTAAGAGATGTCAGCTGGAAGCACTGAACTGTCCCAGTCTCTTCTGTTAACTCTGGGTTCCAGGGCAGCTATTCTTCCCTCTGTCATATCTTCTCCTTTTAAACTAGCGCCATGATGAATTCCTGGAATCACGTCCCCATGGATCTGTGCTGTCCTAATCCATACTCTCTGACTCCATCCCACCCACCCTGGCTTTTGAGACAGAAGAGAAAGGAAATGAGAAGTAGATTTTAATATTACAGTCCCAAATCATCACTGGAATTTGATGTTTCTAGAAGCTACCTTAATACTCTCGGTCTTCTGAGGAAGCAATTAAATCTCCTGTTAACTATCTCAAACCTTTATCCATTTAACTGCCCATACATATATACATCCAATCAGCCAGCCAACCAGCTGTGCATTCTTTAAATTTTATCTACTGAACACTCAGGTCACAACCTGTGTATTATTTTTTAATACTTCATAAAAATTTTAAATAAAAACTGTATCAAAGAACTTAGTATTCTCACTTCAATGCCTCAAAACACTTCAGAAGGAGAAAAATGCCCCAAATACTCAAGCAAAGTGAATTGAAACTTCAGATTGACTCCTAACTATATTCCCCAAAGACTGCTGAAATGCAGACGGCCAACATACTTTGAAAAGGGACTAAAAATCACTCACTAAAAACACAATCCCAGTGGTTGTTTATAAGATTTGTACTTTTCATTTCCATCAAATCATGCTCCCCATTTTTGGAGGGAAACCAAAGATATCTGGAAGTATTAACCTAATAATAGCTAGAGTCTAGTGTTCTCAGATTTGCCTGGGTTCAAATAGCATTCAACCACACATACATTAATAAAAAGAAAAGTTAACACAGCTTTCAGAAATGTCAAATTTGAATCCCATGAGAGGCTAGCTCATTAAACAAGCATAGTGGTTGTCATACTGGGTCAATCATTCTTTGAAGTTACCTGCTCACCAGTTAGAGGAAAATTAACATTTCCAGGTCACCAGGTTCCATATACTTGTCTGCAACTGATGCCCTGGAACCATGTCAGTCATTTTATTTAATATAGGTGGGCAACTAAATCCTAGAGGACAAGCTTCTCACCCATGTGTTCAATGGCAGAGGCTGTGCACTGAGCTTGCCTCCCCGTCAGAATGAGTAAAAGTACCTGGTGCTTTGGGGCAGGACAAGGGCAATGGGAGTAAGTTAAAATTCAACGGTTATCTTTTCATGAATTTTTTTCTGATCTTCACCCCACACGAGTTTTCTGGGATGAGCTTGAACACTCTGGAAATCTGCAACAATGTGAGGTAGAGGCAAAATACAGAGCAGACAAAGGTGGGAGAGGGCCACAGCAATTGCAAAGGTATTCCTTGGTACAACTTGTTTAGAAGGCAATTTATTAATTATCTAGAAACTTAATTTTTCATACCATTTAACCCAGCAATCTTGATTTTAGAAACTTGTTCTAAGAAAATAACCAGAGAGATGATGTAGATCCATGCAATTATTTATCACAAATTATTATAACAAAATATTGGCAATAATCTAAACTTCTAGCATTAAGTGATTGGTAAAATTATGGTTTCACTATAGGATATTACAGAAAAATGCCCACAGTATTGTTTGAGACCAAAACAAACAAAACAACAACAGCTGTGATAGCATTTTACATATAATTTCAGTATTCATCCATCTCTTTCTCTCTTTCTCTCTCTTTCTCTCCCTCTCACACACATGCCACCCCCCACACACACAGTCTGGAAGAAAATACATCAAAAAGTGTTTATAACGATTGTGTCTTGGGCTAGAGGTAAATTTGATTCTTTTTTGCACTTTTCTTTATAGTTCAAGCTTTCATCAGTGAGCATATATTTTGTTCTCTCATAGCCTCTTTTCTTTGCTTACATAGTATTTAACAAGATTTAAATTCATATTCTTATGTTTGTGTTTATTTAATGTGTACCTTCCCAACAGAATGCAAGCTCTACGAAAGCAAGGTCTACATCTGTTTTTTTTTAATGGTAATACTTGTTTTTTTAGCACGGTGCCTAATATAATAATAAATGTTTTTTAAATGACTATTGAATGAACAATTTGGGGTACACTAGTCAGAAGAGGTATGATTACGTGTGGGGATTGTAAGGGGCTATCAGACAGTCTGTTACGTCTCTAGTCTCCACCTCATTTGCTCAAACAACATACCATATTCCTTGCTTATACTTGCCTCCTGACATCACACAAGACTCCCTTCTCCATTAGGAAAGCCCTGGCCACTCCTCTCCACCCGTCAGAATCCCACCAAGACCCCACTTCCCCCACTAAGCCATTCCTGTTCAGGTAAGCTTCCCTCTAGCACTTACTACAACCACTCACTTGGAAGATCCACATTTTTTGAACTTCTATTGGGTTCCGAACACTTTTTTAGAATAGGGGTCAGCAAACCATGGTCCACGGGCAACCACTTGATTTTGTAAATAGAGTTTCACTAGAATACAGCCACGCCCACATGCTACCAAGGCAGAGTTGACTGTATGATCAGCAAAGTCTAAAATATTCACTCTCTAGCCCTTTACAGAACAAATCTACCGACCCCTGTTCTAGAACACCTACCTGCTTGTGTAAAATGGAGATAATACCAAATTTTTGTCCAATTAGAAGGCTATTCTTAGGATGATATGGGATCCAAAGTAGATGCCCAAGAGCTTTGTAATAAAGAAATTATTGTAACATACTTAAATTTGTTCTTAACAACAAATTTTTGTGTCACACATACCTGCATTCAAGTCCTGAGTCTGCTGATTGATACTAGGCAGATTACACACATTCTCTAAGCCTCAGTTTCATCATCAGTAAAATAGAAATCCATTCCTTCATTTCCTTAATTAACACGTAATGAGTGCTATTTGCCAGGTACTATACTAGGAGATGGATGATGGATAATGGTGAATAAGACCTAAAAGTCTCCCTCACCTAATTCAGCTTTAATAATACACACATCTGACGGTTGTTGTGAGGATCAAGTGATATAGATACAGACACATGCATGTGTCTATATCATATATATATACACATCAATATAGCACACAATATATACATATATACATTATATATAGTACATCATACATAGCACATATAGAGCTCTTACTTCAATTCCTGGTACACTGCAAGCACTCAGTATTTGGTGGCTCCTCCTCCTCATTCTAATTATAACAGAAGCTCTTTTTTTTTTTTTTTAAAGATTTTATTTTTTTTCCTTTTTCTCCCCAAAGCCCCCCGGTACATAGTTGTATATTCTTCGTTGTGGGTCCTTCTAGTTGTGGCATGTGGGACGCTGCCTCAGCGTGGTTTGATGAGCAGTGCCATGTCCACGTCCAGGATTCGAACCAACAAAACACTGGGCTGCCTGCAGCAGAGCACGTGAACTTAACCACTTGGCCACGGGGCCAGCCCCCACAACAGAAGCTCTTTTAACAGACCTCTAGAAAGCTGACTCATTGGATGAAAAAATGCCTTCCACTCCCTCTGGAAAATGGGGCATATAGCATGTTCTATACTCACAGCTAATGTAGTAGGCTAATCTCAGGTACACAGGCACACTTCTGCTTCTGGGTGAAGTGCATGTTTACTGACAGTCAGTTGTGTTTGTTCCAAAATCTCTTGAGGCTGGTTATACTTTTTATTTAATTAAATATCATGGAAGGTGATGAAAAGAATGGTGTGAAAAGAAAGAGAATAATTATTTCATATGAAAACTAAGTCGAATGTTTTCAAAAGATGACAAAGAACTGTCGAATAAAACTTGGGAGAGACAAAAGATTGGGGACAATCATAAAATCCTAGAAGGGTCTGTAGTAAGATTGCTTCTCAGGTGTGTATACTCTTGTCCAACCTCAAGGAAACCAAACTCAGACACGGTCTTTGTTCTTTTGGGTGTTTGTGCAAGAAAAATATAACCCCCAATCAGCAGACTCATACTTAAAGAGTAAGCCTTGATTCAATACGCTCTTCATCGAAATTAGGCAATGCTGTTTAAAATAGGTGTATCATTTTTTATGATTCTCTGCCTTAACTACCCAATTTACCATCAGCTATGGTCCCAAATGCATGGAATAAGAGAGGGATTCTTTTGTATTTATTTAATTCTCACGTATAAACAATAACAGGTCAGCAAGGGGCATGTTGCCTCACCCCCTGCCATGTTTTCTAGGTAAGAAAATAATCAGAGAGATGCAGTGACCTGTCCAAGGCCACAGAACTAGTACTGCTGGAAGTGGGTCGAGAGCCAGGCGGGCTCTTTTTCCACTACCTCAGCTACCTGGTGATACCAGACAGGCACACGCAGCAGACTCACACAGCCTGGCTTATACGGTTAAGTACATTTTGAGAAGGACAGAGTGTCATCTGCCCAAATTGATGGAAAGATGCTTGAGAACAAGAACTCCCTAGCACAACTGGCATAGCAGCTCGTAATAAGTACAACGAATAAATTTGATTTGACTTGATGAATTTTCTTTCCTGCTTTATAATAGTGGAAGGAATTGGTTTCTTGATTTCTGAAAGAACCAGGTTCCCCTGGGGTTTATAACCCCCTCCATGGAGTATACAATAGCAGGGGAGAAATTCTATTGTGCCTGTCAGATCGCGTCATTGAGAGCTCAGCCTCACCCATTGGCACTTGCTCATCCCTGTCAGTGCAGCAAGATGAGCAGCACCCTGCTCACCAGATGGTTATTTGTTCCACCAGCCACCTTTGCTGCATCCCCGATTCACTCCAGCCTAGGACAGTCTCCAGCATTCATGCTGCAAGGCAGCTCCTGCCAACAACTTTGCCAAATGGCTCCTCTCAAAGTCATGGGCCGCCCAGACAGACTGGCTCCTCCATCTGCAGCAGCTTTTGGCAACGAGACGCTTTTCTTTCTGGCTCACTTGGCTGTACCAGAGCCTTCTTGCCAGAAGGATGATCTGACCCATCAGTACATACAGCCAGGCCTGGAGTTCTGGGGCCATTTAACTATGCCTGTGTCCCCAGACTCACCCCTGAGCACAATGTCAGGACACACCAAAGAGACCTAGACGATCACATAAAGGCACAGTGCATCACAGAAACTTAGAGCCAGCAAAATCTATAGAAAGCATGCCTCCCCTCCCCCATCTTCAGCCTCATTTTAGTAGATTAGGAAACTGAAGCCCAGAGAGTAAAATTGACTAATGATGGTGGCAGGACCAGGAATAACACCTAGGTCTTCTGATGGGCACTCCACATCACGGCTTATGATACTGCACTGTCTTCCAATTTTCCCTCCATTCATTCTCAAATTCTTGATAAAAATTGAACCCTGTGTAGTGGTATTGATTCAAAAGAGTATTTCTTTAGAAAAATAAATAATCCTTTCTCTGTGTCAACATCATGACTTTTGCTTTAAACAGGTGTGTTCGTGTACTACACCGACAGACCTGGAAGTGACTTCTGTTCTCCCACTTACTGTTGGGTGAAGTTGGACATGAAATAATCTCATTCTGCTTCAACTTTTCGCTTAAAGTGGTATAAGGACAACTTACAGAGTTGTGAGGATTAAACAAGGAAAATATTTTAAAGCCCAAAGTTTGTTCCTGGAACATAGCAAGCCCTCCATGACTGCTAGCAAGCAACATTGTTCTTTATTAACACTGAAATCGCAATGGTTTCAGAATATAAAGTACTATGCACATACAAATAAGTGTGCCAGGTATTCCCATTTTCCACATTAGGAATTTCAAGTTCACAAAGTTAAATGACTTATCCAAGGTTACTTAGAGAATAAATGAAGGGCCAGAAATTCCCTCTTGCCATTTTGGTAAGAAATGGAAACCAGCATCTTGGCTTAAAGTTGATAAAATCAAGAAGGATAACATTTAAACACACACACACACACACACACACATATATATATAAAAGTATGTGTGTATATACATACATATGAATAATCACTGCAGCATTTTATGTAATATAAAAAGCCGGAGACAATTTTCCATCCATCCACAAGGGAATTACTAAATAAACGTGGTACAGTCATACCATGGGGCACTGTGCAGCCATTAAAAAGAACAAGGCAGAGGTAGGTGTCCTGAAATGGAGAGATTTTTCAGATATATCACTGAGTGGGAGAATAGACAAAGTGCAAATAAGCAGTATGCATTCAGTTATGCAAACACCCCCCATGTATATCTGTACATGTATATTTAAATGTATGAAAATGCACACAAAGGTGCTATGAGGAAGCAGATCCAGCTATTGACAATGGTAAACCTGCAACGGGAAGCGGGGTGGGTGTGGGATGGAGGGTGACCATGTTTGGCTTAATCTACTTCTACAATGCTTAAATCCTTTCAAGTAAGAAGGCATTTATGTATTATTCGCCTTATTAAATAAAGACATAAAGGCAGAGAGGAATGTGAATGACAACAACACAGCTGCTGTGAACCAACAGACCTCCTAACTTGGGTGCACCTGGCCCCAGCTTGACTTCTGTAAAGTTACATGAGCAATGTTACTCTCCTCAAGTTCCTTGTACAGCTCTCCCCTTTGGTAAAACACTTCCTGGTGATATTTTGTACTGAGGGATCTGAGTTCTGTCTTTCAGACCACCTGAGAGTGCTCAGCATCTCGCTGTAATATTCCCCATTCGAGCCATTTACAGTTGTTTCATCCTCCGTACCCTTGTGCGTCTGTTGCGGGTCACGGAGCTGAGCCCCCTACATTAAGCGGAGGAGGCGGCCTGCCATTCTGTGACTACTTCAGGTTCACTACCTAATGGATTTACAGCAGTGGAATCAGCAGTGCATGATGGAGGAGGCTGTCAGTCCCCCAGCATCAAGCCCAGCACACCTGGAATACATCTTCTCACAGGTAAGGGATCTTTGGCACACTCCTTCTAGAAGACCTCATCTTTTTGAGGTTAAAACCTGCCCGTAGGGGCCCCTCCAGACCCTTAGACTTCCTGCATCTTTTTGCCTCTTACCCACAGAGTCCCCTTCATTTCTTTATATTTGCTGTATGCAATCAGGTCTCTTTCTGCTAAAGCACAGAACTGAGAGTCTGACTTCCCCCTCTATACACCCATCCCTTTCCATTACTCATGATGACCCTTCTCCAAAGAAACCAATTAATACTAATTAGTTTTCCACAGATTCCACACATGCATATCCTATCATCCTCCCTCCCCACTATTTCCATAGTGAACTTGGAGCATAAGAATTCAAAGTTTCCTGGATTACTTAAGACAAATCTCCTACTGGTCATATAAAAAGAATCTGTGCTTCCAATGAGATAGTTATGTCAGAACTGGTCTGTCATGTCACAGCTGATTTTCAGCCTGATTCTACAGTTCTATCGGAAAGGAAAAAGAAGAAAATTTGATGGTAAAGATGGTAAGTTTGGCTAAAGCAAACTCATCTTAGTAATAGGGGATAAGGGGAGCAGCATTGGAGAGCTGCTCTGGCCAAAATGAGGTCTCAGACACCTCCACATTCATGTGCAAAAGAACATGTGCCATCACACAGCTGCCTCTGTCCCACTCCTTTTGCGCTGCTCCAGGCAACTACAGGAGTTGCCATCAGCTCTGGAGAACTGGTGTCTAGGTGGCCCAGTAGGACCATCTCAGCTCAGTTCAGGAACTGCATGGTGAATGTCCTAGGCTGAGGGTGAGAGACATAGAGAAGGCTATCAAAACCCAGCTAATTTTCACATTCTGATTGCTCAATTCCATAAATATTTTCCTTCTCTCCTTGTAGAGCAGAATAAATCTACAGGAATAAGTCAGCTAAGGCTTCTGGAATTGGGTGGGAGAGTTAAGCTCCCTCCCTGTGGGAGGAAGGGGAAGGAAGGAGGAAGTGCACCCAGACATGTGCACTGCCCTACTGGGAAGAGATGGGACAAGTGAATGGAGTAGCCCTGAAGGGCGCCATGGGGCTACATACAGAAGCTAGAACCTGCCTCTCTTCCCCTAAAATCCTGGCAAGAGGCAGTGCGAGTGGGCAAAGAGCACATGCCTAGAGTCCAGCAGTCATGGATCCCAGTCTGATTCCGCCATTTACATGTGACCTTATACAAGCTTCTTTGCTTCTCCGAACCCTGAAATTTCTTATTCTGAAAAATGGGGCTAATGTAACAATTCTCTCATGGTTGTTGAAGGAGATTAAATGAGTAAATATAAGAGAAACACCTAGGAAAATGCCTGGAATACAGTCAGTACTCAAGAAACCTTAGTTCTCTTTCCTTAGCTAAGTGTCTAAATTGGACCCTTAAGTTTCTTTATAAATGTAAATGCCAGAGTCTAGGAATGTCAGTCTACAGCTGTGCTCTTTTCATTGAGCATTACCAATATTTTGACAGGACTGGCCTAATATTATTCACCCCAGGTTCATTGGTACGGTTCCGACCAGCCCTCATAAAGGGCTCTGGATTGCCCCTGGGGACCTGGATGCTAATAATGAATACTCGCTAGTGATTTTCAATGCATTCTGGTTATTATGTTTAGTAGCAGAACATTTCCCATCCCCAGAAAGGTCATTTACAATAATATAAGGCAGCTTCTTTCCACCTTCCATTTCAGATTTTTCTGAGAACAGCAGAGAACTCAAACATTCATCCATATGCATTGGAAATACTATTCTGATCTGGCCTTTGCATACAAATACCAAAGCAACTTAAGAAACTACCGGGCAGCTCTCCATCATATGATACCACCTCCTTTTCTTTTTCCAATGCCTTCCCAGCATCTTCATAGCAAAAGCCATTTTCATGTACCTTCCCAGTTTTATTCATCATAATGCCCCTCTTTCTTGAGCGTGTGTGCGGAAGAAGCAGGGACCTTTACTTTCTTTTATTCTTGTGTGCCTAAGAAGTTATAACATCTTAAAAATTACACAGATGTCAAGTTTGGAGACCCTTTAAACTCAACTCACCCAGGACTGGACTCGTCTTATTCTATCACATTGCTGAGAAATAGCCATATAGTGTTATTTAAATAATTTCAGTGTGTAGTTAATTATGCTGACCAAGGCATTCCATTATGAGGTACTCTTTGTTACAATTTATTTATACCAAGCTAAGATCAGTTTCCTTGTAATTTCTTACTCATTGGCTCAAATTCTGCACTGGAGTGCTCTTCTCCTAGGCATCTCATCTACTCACCTGGTTTTAAAAACCTGCAATATGCTGGTGACATGTCAAATTATATATCTATTCCAGGTCTTTCTTCTGAGCTTCAGACCCAGATATGCAGCTGCTTACTTGAGAGTCTCACTCTGAGATTATATATCTCACAGGTCCCTCAAACTAAGCAATTTCCAAGGTCTTTTTCCATTTTCAGTGAGAAGCTCCACTATGCAGCCATTCTCCTGGCAAAATCCTGGCAGTTGTCCTTGACACCATTTCATCTACTTCTCCGTCTCCACTCAATCTGTCACACCAAGGATGTCCTATCCATTCTTCTCCTACAACATATCTCAAATCCATTTAATTCTCCATTTCTCCTGCTGCCACTGTCCTAGAGCACAGCCATGGCCTCCTAATTATCTCCCTGCTTCCGCTCCTATTCACTTCCTACCCTGTGGTATGACCCTACCCTTCCTATTGGACAGACTGAGCTTTTGAAGAAAACAAACCTGATCATACCTCCCACCCCCATCAAAATCCTTTAATGGCTTTCTATCCATCTAGATAGATAATGGCACTCTATCCATAAAGTCCAAACTCCTTGTGGTCAACATGGCTCAGTGTGATCTGGTCCCTGAATATCTCTCCAGTATCTTTTTTCTAACATTTTATTATGAAAATTTTCAAACAGACAGCAAAGTTGAAAAAAAATTTATAGTGAATACCCATAGACTGACCTCCCAGATTTTACCATTACCATTTTATACTTGCTTTATCATATATCCATCCATTTATCCATCCCTCTATCCAGCATTAATCTTTCTTGATTTTGGTGCCTTCAAAAGTAAACTGCAGGCTCCAGTCTCATTTTCATCACTCTTCCTCTTGGTCCCTACACTCCAGCCAGAGGCATCTTCCCCTTCCTTGAATCTGTCAGACTATTTTGTATCTCTGGGCTTTGGACCTATTGTCCATTCTACCTGCAATGTCTTCAGTTCTTGTTAATTCCTAACTCATCCCTTAGTTCTCAGCTTCAACTTTCTCTGAAAGGCTGGCCCTAGACCCCCAATCTAAATTAGATCTGCTTTCCTGCCTTATTTATGGTCTCAAGGCACTTGGGGCTTTCCCAAAAAATCGCTTATCACAATTGGTCACTATAATTTTATTTGAAAAATTATTTGTTTAATGTGCACCTCCTCCACTAGACAGTAAGCTCCATGAGGACATAGACCAGTCTGCACTGGAACACGCTGGACCACCTCTGCAGAAAATCAGTTAATATTTGTTGAAAGAATTAAAAGGCAGAATGAATAAACAACTGGAAGGTGCTATATGGAGTAAGTGAATTTGTTCTTTCTTTAATATGTGCAAACAGTATGGGTTTTTAAAGGCCTCCATGAGAAGATGGAACTTACTTGCTGCCAGAATATAACCAACAAGTACATTAAGACCAGTTACTAAACGGCAAGATCCATGGCTAGTGGTTGAGCCAAGAAGAGACTGTGGTGGACTTTAGCGACCTCGCCTCCAACTCCACCAGCCCTTCCCCTCAGGATCTTTCCGATTCAACACACAAGCCAAGGAAAAACTGTGCTTGCTGTGCAATATAGCTTAAGTAATTACAACAATAGCTATAATGTACTGAGCCCATTTATCCAGGTCTGGCTTAGTGTCAGGCACTGTCTTGAGTGCTTGCCCTGTATTAAATCACTTTTCCTGTGGCACAGGTTCCATTGTATCCCCATTTTACAGGTAACAGAACACAGTAGTTATTTAAAAACATGTTGTCTGACTTTCCCTTCTAAACACATTGCCACTCCTATAAACTCCACCAATATAGAGTATTCTCTCTTCGGCCCCATTTGAGAGTAGGAAGGTTAATCCAGAGAACTCTCAGACTTCTATAACGGAGAGAGGGTTTTAGTTGGTTCTAACAAGTCTAAAAATACAGAAAGAAATCCACATACAGATCAAAGAGACTTAAAAGATGAACCCTTGGTTAGGAAACTCAGAGTTCCATATCTGAAAAAGCCAATAAAATCATTGTGTTGACTTATTTTTGTGGTCATTCCAACCCCAACCCCATGGCCCCCCAGTGCTTTTCCTCATATATAACACTGTAGACACACTTTCAAATGATCCCTGCAAAGAATTTTGTCCCAGAGGTAACACAGTTTACACACAAAGTTAAAACTATTGTGATTTCCCCCATAAAAGGAACTAATGGTTAAAGGAAAATGAGGCAGTGCAGAATGTCCTAGTGGAAGAGTATGGGTTTCAGACAGTTTTGAGTTTGAAGAAAAGCTTTTCCCCTGTCTGTGTGACCTTGGCAAATTAGTAACATCTCTGGGCCTCAGTTGCTCAGTTTCCTTATTTGAAAGAGGAAATAACAAGATCCACTTAGCAGGGTTTGGATATATTAAAATGATAGATATAAAAAGCTCAGCCAATGCTTGGAACATGGAAGATGCTCAAAGATGGCAACTTTAAAAAGGGAGGAAAGATAGGGGAGGGTGGTAACCTTAATGCCCAGAGTAAAAGAAGAGTCATAGGAAATCTTTACCAAATGCACATCATGCATTCTTGAGAGAGAGAGAGGAGCTTGGGTAAAAGTGTCCTTTAGCATTTGCATTGCTCTTAGCCGGATGAACTTGCCTGCAGCTACCACTTACAATGCAAATTGAGCTTAGAGTCCTTCACACTAACTACACAGCAAAACCCTTTCAGCTTTAAATAGAATACTGCAGTGTGGAATGATCTGAGCAGAGGGAAGAGAAATTCAGAGATAAATGCAAAGGAGATTGTGAAGAAAAAAATCTGACATATCTGGCCAGGTAGGAAAATGCAGAAATATCAAAAGAAACAAAAAGAAAAGCAAAGTCTATAGAAGGACCTCGAAGCTAATTCCCCAGAAAGCAGGTTTAAGTTAATAAATGGGAAGAGAAATTTGGGGGGAAACCCCCAATAAAGTGGATTTTTACACCGAACCTTTTGATCTGGTGCTCTTTCAAGGTGTACTAGCACTTTTGAGGTCTCCATCAGAAGAGGATGCTTCCCTTTAGGCTGGCGCCATTCATGAATGTTCCCTAAAATGAACAGGTTAAGACCAGAGAGAACTTCCTGCTCTGCCCAACTTCCGCTATTTACATTGTATAAGTTCCTTTTTAATTTTCTTCCCAAAGCTTCACCAAGATCAGGTAAAGAAACCTGGAAGCCTACTGTGGAATAAAGATTTGTTTAGTTTTGTGTGTGTGTGTGTGTGTGTGTGTGAGAGAGAGAGAGAGAGAGACAGAGACAGAGAGAGACAGAGAGATATCTGAGAGGTTGATTTAGAAAGATTTTTTGAAAGCTCTTTGCTATAAACTCATACCTCATTTTTCACTATATGAACCCAGGTATTTTATCCAGAATCAGAGTTTATAAAAATGCCACAAAATAGCAACAAAGATTAGGTAATGTGTAAGGCCCTGAAAGCAATGAGGAATACCGTTTTAAACCCATTTCTTCATTCTACAGATGACATTCTTATACATGTGGCCACAATTTGCCCCTCTTCTGGGCTCAGTAAGTTTCCTTTGCCTGCACTTAGAGGCATAATGCAATATGGAAGAAAATATGAAGGCAGCCCTCTTTCTTTGTTGTCACAAACAGGAGGAAGTGTCCCCAAAAATGTCAACAGACCCAAGGCCAACTTCTCTCTTGGATGACATGCTTAGACACAGAGCTAATCATACGCTACCTGGTAACTGAGTCAGTGACAAAGCAGTAAGACTGAGGAAGAACATCTTCCAACCACGTTGTTATCATGCAAATAGAAAGAATCAGCAAGTATGGTGCTTGGTATGGGGGAGGGATAGGCTGAACATCTTTAAAGCCATCTCTAAGCTCCTGGAAGCCAGAGATCTGCAACTCTGCTTAATCTGTCTAGCACCATGGACATATTAGGTTTGATGCTCTCCAATGATAATGATGAATGGACAATATATTTTCAATAGCATTGGGCATTCTTTCTATCTAAAACTTCCAGGGATGTTTATAGAAGATGCCACCTTTACCCCCAAATTGTGTCTTTTCATTTCTTTCAGATGTTGAACTCTTTTACTATCCCCACCCCATCTCTCTAGTAGTGTTGATTTGATTAAATATTATAGAAATTTTAGCATCCAAGAATAATAAGAATAATGTTAATATATCTCGCCACATTTTCCTAAAGCACTTTCACACCCATTTTCTCACGTGGCTATTACAATGTGAAAATCCAACATTTTATATGAGTGGTTAAGGATGAAGTCCTACGGGTAGATAATGAAAGCAAAAATGCAGAAGTTTTGGTATTTGGGGGGAAAAAAATGCCTCCACTCTCTATTCACACACAAAAGACGGAAAGAGATTCCACCTGCTGACTTTCCCTGCCCGTCCGCACGGCACTCAGGCTAATGTCAGAACAAGCTGGGAGAAAGAGAGAGAGAGAGACGAAAATTTCACCTCCTGGCAAAGCTCAGCTTACTGAACCCTCTTGCTTTCTGCTGGCTGTTGATTCAGCAGAAACTACTGCTGCAGAATTCATAATGGTGATTTTTAAAGGCCCCACTGATCGCATTGCTCGCCCCACGTGTCAGACTCATTTGCTCGCCGCTGGAACACTGCTTCCCCGGTCACATTTTTATTTTCTTGCTAATGCACTTCCAAGGGGAGAGAGGCTCCCCCTTTTGGGTTTTTGATTGTCTGAGCAGGTAACCTGGCTGGAGAGATGAACGGGCAGGAAATGAAACCATGCCCTCCCTGCAGCCACTGAGAGAGACAACATCATTCCGCTTAGGGAGGGGAGGACCTTCGGTCCTGGTGGGCCCCTTCCTTCTTATCTCCCCCCAAGACCCCTGCAAACATCTTGAGGGAGCGGTTATCTGCCTTCTGGGGGTCATTTTTCCAGCCAGGAGCCCCACCCTGAAAAGCCTAATCCCTGAGGGCCATTTTAACTCCCGTGGGCGCCGGGTCCACCTGCTGCTGAACGCCAGGCTCGCCTCGCGGAGCCTGGATTGATGTGGGGCACACTGGCGGCTGCCCCTGCAAGCCGAGCCCCCGCCCCAGCCCCGGGGCCCAGAGGAGTCTCCGCCACTCCGCGCCCAGCTGTCCGCGGAGCACAGCGATCCGCAACTTGCGCCCGGCCCCAGCGGCGGAATGCGGTGGGGCTGGCGTTACCTTCGGTCGCATAGCTGTGGTCGCGCAGGAAACTGTTGTTGATTTTGCGGGTATCAATGTCCTCCTCCATTGACAGCAGGCTTACTTGCGTGGGAACCAGAAGCCGGCAGACAAGTATCCATGATCCCTCCCCGCAGCCAGTCTCACAGGAGAGGGGGGCAGGGGAGCCAGTGGGACTGCACCATGGTCCGAGCCTGAGGAGGAGACGGGGAGGCGGAGAGAAAAAAAAAATAAAAACCCGGCAATGGAGCTGTCACCTCCTCCACTCGGGATCTCCGAGGCTGCGGCGGCTCCTCCCGTGGTGCGCTCACTCCAGCTCCAATTCCCAGCGAGGATGCTGCGCCTGCCTCCGCTGCCTCCGGGTGCCAAGATGCGCCGTGCCCCAAGGGGTCTGGTCCCGCCCGCCGCCCGGGAGGCGCTCACAAGCGGGGTTGGGGAGATGCCCAACAGGTTCCCCTCGTTGGCAGCCGCTCCAAAATGCAAAAAAGATCCCTCCTCCCCCTGGGAGAGCGGGCAGCCGCGACAAAATGGTGCCTTTCTGGACCCGAGCTGCAGTGGCGAGATGGTAGGGGCAGGATTCAGGCTTGCCCGGCCCGGATGAGGGTGCTAGTCCCACGGGAGGGTGGCTCCGGCTGGCGGGGGCTAGGAAGCCAGCGGGGAGCTGGGCAGGGCGCTGCGGCCGGCGCCAGCGCACTCACCCTCACACCCACACGCGCGCACTCGCAGCTGCTGCTGCTGCTGCAGAAGGAGGCTGGAGGCGGCTGGTGCGTTCAAGGCGAGGCTCCTCCCAACCGCGTCAGCAGCCCCGGGACTCTTCCCCGTCAGCGGTGGTGGCCGAGGCAGAGGCTGCGGCTACTCTCTGCGGCAGTGGGGCGCACGCAGCCGCGAACCGGCACCTGGTCAGCAAGCAGCTAGCTTGCAGGTTCACGTGAAAAGCAAAAACGTGTTCTTCCAACCTCCCTCAGCCTGTACCACGCAGCTAAGGGCGGCCGGCGTTTACTCTAGCACCCAGAGTCCCTAGCTCGCTGCCTTTCTCCGGACACCTGCGCTTCAGAACGACAAGGAGAAGTAGGTTCCCTTGGGTAGACAGGAAGCCTACATCCAGGTCCCTTTTGCTCAGCCTTATGTGATGCATGCGGTCCCTTGATGAAGTTAAAGGGCGAGGCCTGGGGTTGGAAGCCTCAGAAAGAGAGGAGAGAACGGGAAGGCGAGCGGCTCGTAGCCTAGCTTAAGCCCTCTGTGCTAGGCATAGAAAGAGGAGCAGGGGCCAGAAGTTTTCTATGGTCACATCTGACTTCTCCATTCCAAACAGAGTCAAAAATATCTCATGCTAACTGTAGGCGTCTATGTCTACACAGGCAGAGGGAAGCAGAGGGCTGAGTTATGAATCTAGTCGATATAGTCAATCCGAAAAAGCTCCCCTTACCTATCCCTTTGCACTTTTGGACAAACTGCTGCAGGCCGTCCTGCAGGTTTTGCTGTGAAGACACAACATTGCAGGAACGGCTTACAAATACTTGCAACATGGAAGGTACATCGGAGCCCTGAGCCCACAGAGAGCCGCTGCTACCTGAGGGAATTTCAAACAGCCAATGAATACAAAGAAGAGGCCTCTCTTCCTAGTTCAACTAGGAGGAAAATACAGAATTCCCTACCCACCCGTGTTTCCCCCAATTGCAAATTCCTTATTTGAAAGAAAATTAGATCATAATTGTTATGAAACAACTAAAATCATTTATGAAGCAACCCAAATCATTAGAAAGCCAGTTTGGAAGAGAAATTTCCCCGGTTTCCTCTTGTAGAAGGTATTCACTTCAGTGGGTGTCACACTGCAGAGAGAGACATTAGCAACTGTCTTGCTCAGTTAAGCTCCACAAGTTTAGCTAGATGAGCCCAGAGGGACCTGTGAGTTAATTATATACATACAATGCTTCAACTAACACAATTTAGAAAGTATTTGAAGTTCAAAAAAATGAGAAAACAAGTTCTTAACTGAGGTTGGGAATTGCCATTAGATTTCCATGAAGAATAGATGCTTCCAGCAGGTGGAAAATGGCATTGTCTCTCTCTCCAGAAAGCGATCGCACATCTCTGAGGGAAGAGAGTAGAAACATGCTTTGGTATAATTTTTGGGGGAATTTCAGCTTTCAATAGACTCCATTATATTTGCGTCTGGTGGTTAAGTCTTACATGCTTGTTTGACTATTCAAAGTTCGCATATGAAATTCCAGTAACAGATGAGAGCTGGTGCAACTTAGTTTAATCCACTGCAGCATCAGTTGCCATGGCTGGTTCTCCACATAATGAGCTGTATCCATCACCAAGGCTCCAGTGGTCAGCTCATCTTTAGTTATACCGTCCAGCTTCTCTTGTAGTTCCGTATAATGGGGAAAGGAGGGGTAGAGGGGAAAAAAGCTAATTTCATCTCAAAGTGGTGAGAAGGCGTCTTGTTTTCAACTGCAACGGCCTTAAGCTGCAACAAGAGACCTTGGAATAGTATTTGGGAAATTCTCCCCTTTGTCTTCCTGGAACATGGGCTAGACTGGAACAGAGCTGCCTGATGAATCAGGTAGGCCCGGGCTCACTGGCCAGGCTGTGCTTGAGGAATTTGCCACTGTAACCAATGGGAGAAATGTTTCCTCCATAGATCCCACCTCTTGGTTTACTAAATCTTCCCTTTCACATTTCCTGTTAATTTCCTCCTGCATTTATTCAACAATACAGGCAATTTTTTTCCTAGGACACAAGTTCTGAGAAGGCAAATTAGATAGATCTCCATGGATTAAGCAGATCCAAGGCTTCAATTTTGTGCACCACTCTTTTCTACTTTGAGCCCCTCCAACCAAAACCAAGAAAAATAAGCTGTTGGCTTTGAGGTTTCACAAAACGACGTGTAGTAGAGGAGGTAAGGGAATGAAAGAAGCCCTGTGCCATTCTGTGGTGGGAAGAGGACTGCGCAGACCACTTCTCAGAAGACTCACTGACCTCCTTTCTATTCCTCCAACATGTCAAGTTCTTTCCAAAAGCTTTTGGCATTTGCACATGCCATTCTCTATGCCCCTTCCTCATGTTCTTGGCATTCTTCAGTCTCAGCTGAACTGTCCTTACTTCAATGGGGCATTCCATGAACACACGCCCCCTCCTTTCTGTCTCTGCATCTTTTTTTTTTGTCTTCTTTACGGCACATTGCATTTTGTAATAGCTGTTTACTTATTATTGTCAACCATTCTCACTATACCTCTGATGTTAAGTATCTGTCACTTAGTAGATGCTCAATTATATTTGTTGAATGGAGATAAATATTTCTTGAATGAATGAATAAATTACTGAATTTGTTCAGTGATATTTAGGTTTTATAGCTCTACCTTTATCAAAATTCTTGCCCAAAAAACCCCCAACAACAATGCCTGTGGTGAACCAGTAATTTTCTAGCTTGAACTCCTATTCCTATTGAAATAATTGTCTTACCCATTCCTGCATGCATATGCACCAAAAATATTTACTGAGCACTTAAATATGACAAAAGTTATTCTAGGTGCTGGGGATATAGTTAAAACAAAGCAGAGTTCCTTTCTTTATAGAACTGAAATTCTATCATCTGATTTTAATAACATTAAATTCTTAGAAATACAACAAATGCATTGTAAATCAACAGACTATAGCATAATGTTAAGTGCCAAGGCTTTGATATCAAACAAAGCTGATTTTCTACCACTTATTGTCCTCGAGCAAGTTATACAATCTCTCTAAGCCGTTTTTTAAATCTATAAATTAGGGGGAATAATAGTATCTACTTCATGGAGTTATTGTGAGGATTAAATGAGATAATACTTGGAAATATTATATTGCTATTGTTGAGTTTTTACTACTGTCACCACCATCAATACTGAACAGATATTGAAGCACTTACTATGTCAGCCACTGGGATAGGACTGGAGATTCAGTAATGTCAATGCATAAGATGTATAGTCAGTCTCTGCTCTCATGGAACTTAGTGTCTAATTTACAGTTTATGTAAAGGGGGCCACAGGCTACAACAGGGGCAGCAGAGGACACTCTGAAAGGCTGACCTAATTCAGGCTTGTGCTTTACACAGAAAAGGCCAATTACAAGTACACAGCCTTCTTAAGTGACACAATTCAGCATGACAGCATGTGGACACATTCTTTTTTTATCACCCTTGTCATGGTCCCCTTCCCCCAACCCTCCCATACAACCTCACCGCAGTTAGGTTAGTGCTGCCTACACTGGAACCTTTTAGGTCATCCTGTCCAATTAGCACTTTAAATATCTACAATTTTATGAAAACCTTTGACCTATGCCAGTCTGGAGATTCTCAGTATAGGCTTTAGGTGTCACACAATCCGGGTTTGTGTCCCAGCTTAGGCATTTATGAATTTCATGACCTTTAGCAAATAATTTAACATCTCTGAGCCTCAGTATTTGCAAAAGTGGAAGAAAATAATAGGAGCTACTTCATACGGTTGTTGAGTGGCTTCAGAGACAAAGTAAGGAAAGTACTTAGGATGGGCTTGGCCCATAGCCAGGCCTCACTAAAATGTCAGTTCTCCCTGCTAGCAGTGGCCCATCGGGGTCTCCATGCACAGAGAATTGGAGAGATGTACTATAAGTCAATCATTCGTGTGAACAAAAGTGACCTGGAAACCTCAGTTTTACCACCTCTCAATCTGTCTTAATGAGCACCTGGAAACTAGATACATGAAATTTTACCATCTTGCAAAAAGCCCTTTATAAGCCACAATGACTTGTGTAAATAGAAGGAGTTAGGATTATCTTCTTTTGATTTTCACTGTGTGTACATGCAGACCTCATCACCTTTCTCTATTGTGGAATCATACGGAATCCCTCTCCAGGATCACTCAGCAGTGAATGCATAGCTATCTCTCTGAGGTGGTTTATGTGTTGACTGCCCAGAGGATGACCTCTTGAGTTTCTAGCAAGGTTTGCAGTTCCTTTTTGTGCATGGAACAACGTGAAATACACATGAGTGAGCCTTTAACATGGCATTTAACCTAGGAAAAGAAAACAAAACATCTTGCTCTCAAAATGTCATATTAATTCTAGATTCTGGATACTTAGTGGATTTCACCAAGTAAAATGTTCCCTCAATTGTCCAAGTACAGCAACTTATGAAAATAAACAGTGGTATCCCGGAGCTGGTACGTACCGGCTATTGAGAGCCGATTGTGGCAATTATACACATCTCTTTCCATTTCTGCTTTGAGTGACATCATGTTGGTAGCTTAAAATCCGTAATCTGCCATGGTGGGATATTTATATTAAGGAAATAAAAAAACCTTTTTTTCAGAGCTGATTGTTAAACATCTACCAGCACACCAGTAGAAACACATTACTTACTGATATATCTTTCTACTCATCCCTGTTATCTGTGCAGAGTTCCTTCCAATTTCTCAATGCTAAGTCTCCCAAGCTGTGTCAAATTCTAGAACATTCCATCATCCAACCAAACTTCAGCCATGGTGTTAAGTAACTCTTAAAATACTACCTTTACCATGAAGCTTTCCCATATGCATCAGAGAAAACCTGATGCCTTTGTTTGATCCCTTCCAGGCTGGTTATGAAATTGCAATGGCAGACCTGTATGTGATTGCCCCTATAGGGCCCCTAGACTTGATAACGTAAGGAATATTAGGTGCATGCCCACTCTTGACGAATCATTCTTTTCTACCATTCAAGCTCTATTGTTCTTTGCCCTTGATTTGCCTAAATACAAAACAAAAGCATCCACTAGGCCTGATTTCACTGACAGCTCTTCTACTTGTTTAGTTTGGGTATTGAGGCAATGGGAGAAAAGGAACAAAAACCCAAGAGTCCAGATCTGAGAGCCTGAGAGAAAATATCCTCTAGTACCTTTTCTCATTCAGTGATTTTAGAATCTAATTTAGGCTGTCCTGCCTAAGACAGTCTTAATCTGCATTATATTTGTTAGGTGCAAGATGAGGATTTATAAAACCCCTTTAGCGATTGTTGTCTAGTACCTGATTACATTTCTCAAAGTAAAATTTCGGTATAATTTAAACTGGAATATATGTTGGGAAATGTCTTTCAAGTTTCTTTAAAATGCCACAAGGTATAACACTTTATAGAATTTATCCTAAGAAAATAATGTTGGATATGTGCAAAAATTTAGCCATAAAATTGTTTCTCAGAGCATTGTTTGTAATCATGAAAAACTCACAACAACCCAATATCCAACAAGAGAATTGGTTAGGCAAATTATGGTGTGCTCATATAATGGAAAATTATTGAGCCATTGATATAATATTAACAGCTAACACTTGTTGAGTATCTATTATGCACTAGGCACTGTGCAGAGGGTTTTACTAGCATCATCTCATTTAATCCTAACAATAGCCCCTCTAAGGTAAGTACTATTACTATCTCCATTTTGCCAGGACTAATAGAAATAAATAGTATACCCAAAGTCAAAAAATAGGAGCCTGGCTCTGTGTGTTTGTAGGATGTGTGTGTGTGTGTGTGTGTGTGTTGGGATGGGTTAAGGTGACAACAGAATCTTGAAGGTGTTTTTCCAAACCACCCACCACTAGATTTGACCATCTTAGGAATGAATATCCTTTTAGATAAACATCACTACTATTGTGTTGGTGAGGATGTGGTGAAATTGGAACTCTCACACACACTGCTTGTGGGATTGTATAATGGAGTAGCCGCAAATAGTTTGGCAGTTCCTCAAAATGTTAAACAGAGTTACCATATGACCCAGCAATTTCATTTCCAGGTTTATACCCAAGAGAATTGAGAACACATATTCACCAAAACTTGTACATAAATATTCATAGCAGCATTATTCACAATAGCCAAAAAGTGAAAACAACCCAAATGTCCACCAACTGACAAATGGATAAACAAAATATGATATATCCGTACAAGAGATTGTCATTCATATATATCGTATCATTGTTATATCACGTATTATTCAAATACAAAAAGTTATGAAGTACTTATACGTGCTATGACATGGGTGAATCTTGAAAACATTATACTAAGTGAAAGAAGCCAGTCACCAAAGACCACATGTTTTATGATTCCATTTATCAGAAATGTTCAGAACAGGCAAATCCGTAGACACAGAAAGTAGATTAGTGGTTGCCAGGGGCTGGGGTTGGGGAAATGGGTGTGAATTAGAAGTACTGAGTTTGGGATTTCCTTTTGGAGTGATGAAAACGTTGTAAAATTAGATAAGGGCAATAGTTGCACAGCTCTGAATATATTAAAAACCACTAAGTTATATATTTTAAAAGGGTGAATTTTTATAGTGTAGTATCTCAATAAAGCTGTTATTATCTCTGCTATCAGAAGCCAGTGTTAGTTCTATCCTTCAGTTAATATTAGTGCAGAAAAAATTTAAAGGTGTGTAATGACAAGGATAGATGTTCATGTTATGTGGTTTAAAAAAGTCAAAAAACAACGTATACTGACTGGTCCCCGGTTTTGGTTTTAAAAAAATGTGCATATGCCAAAAGGAGTGTATAAACATAGCAGTGGTTATGTGGTTTTCTTTGTTGTTCATATTTTAGACAAAGAAAATTGAGACCATGTATCATTACTGTAGTAAGAAAATTTTTTAAAGTTTTTTTAATCTTATGAAACACTTTTTGGGATGAAACCTTGTACTGAAAAGATCAAAAATCAGTTTTTTAAGTTGCCACATCAACAAGTGAAAAGAAACTGATGAAATTAATTTTATTAATATTTTCAAAAATATTTTAAAACGTTTTGAAAATGTTTTACTTAATCCAATATATCAAAATATTATGACTTCAACATGTAATCAATATAAAATTATTAGTGATATATTTACACTCTTTTTTTTCATGCCAAGTCTTTGAAATCTGGTGTGCATTTTATACTTATAGCACCTCTCAGAACTAGCCACATTTCTAGGGCTCAATAACCACACGTGCCTAGTGGCTACTGCACGGGAATAGAGCAACTATTCCAAAATTGTCATTCCACTCACAAAATGAGTTTCATCATATTCTTTCAAAAACAAATTTTTATCTACTAAGAACTTGATTAGATTGTATGCTAAAACCAAACTAAGTTTGTAACCAAACTAAGTAATCAAACTAACCAACGTTAATCTAATGAACCTCACAACTATTTAAAGTAATACACACTGAATATGAAAATATAGGCATACCCACATATATACATGTAATATATAATAGTAAATGTGAACCCAATCTAAATTTCTCCCTAAAACTAGTAAGTTGAATTAATAGAATAAAAAAGATCAAGATTCTAAAAGTGCTAAAATGACACCATATAACAATTTATTAAGATAGCCAGAAAGATGTAATTCAGTGACTGTAATAGTTACCACCCTAATAGGCCAACTGTTTAGTTCAACACCTATGGCTTCAATTCCAGCCAGGAGAAGAAGCCAAAGAGCCAGACGTTACTGCCAAAAAAAGGATTTTCACAGCTGAGCATCCGAACTCTATCATGGCCGCTAAAGGTAGAGAAATTTAAAGGTACCGTGATAGGAATCTGGCTGAGAACTATGAGTAATCTTTTAGATTGGATGATAGAGTAGAATTTTGTGGTCACATGATCAGTGGATTAATTTCCGAGGATTTATTGAATTAGGCACATCATTGCCTTTAACACACGCATGTAAAAAGTTTCGTGTGTGCAGTTGGGCACTCCCTCCTCCCTGATACACTTTCTTCACTCATGATTCCTGGACACCATCTCTCTTGATTCTCCTGCTACCTCAATGCATGCTCCTTCTCAGACTCATTTGCTGGCTCCTCTTTACTGCTTCACCTCTAAATGTACAAGAACCCTAGAGTTCAAAGTTCTCAGATTTCTCTACCCACAGGCCCATCCTCGGTGACCTCATCAAGTCTCACAGCAGCTTGCCACTCACATGACGACAAAACTCCAGACTTGAATTTTGAGCA
This sequence comes from Equus quagga, assembly GCF_021613505.1. NCBI lineage: Eukaryota > Metazoa > Chordata > Mammalia > Perissodactyla > Equidae > Equus > Equus quagga. The sequence goes on along the minus strand of NC_060273.1, from coordinate 73,021,903 downwards.
CAAACCTCTCCCCTGACCTCCAGACTAACATCACTGACAGCTGACCTGATATTTCACTGCGTATCTACAAGGCATCTCAATCCCTAATGCTGCCCCTACCGTTCCTGCTCCACCTTCCTGTTCCTTGATTCCTCTCTCATTGCCCACATCCGTACAGTCCATCAGCAAATCCTGCTAGCTCTAACTTCCACATACACCCAGAACCCAACCACTTCTTACTACCTCCACTGCTACTACCACGCTCTAACTACCAGAGCTTCTTGCCATGCCTGTTTCAATAGACTCTAACCAGTGTGGGATCCTTCCTTCCCCTCACTACAGAATAGTTTCTATGCAGCAGGCAGAATGGTCCTTTTAAATGCAAATCACTTCATGTCACTTTTCTGCTCAAAGCCCTTTATTGGCTTCCTACACATTCAGAGTAAAACTTCCTTAAAATGCTGGAAAGACTTGGCTCCAGCCATAGCTCTGTCCTTATTTTTTTTTCACTTCTCACCTGCAGCGCCAACTCTTGCCTCAACCCCCTTCTCTGGAATCCACTCCCCGCCACCCCCACTGCCATAGACATGCGAGCATTCTTATTGTTTGCCAAACACTTCAGGAAGAGCACCTTCCTCCCAGGACCTCTGCATTACTGTTCCCTCTGTCCTTCAGACAGCAGCATAGCTCAGTGCTTTACCACGTTTAGGCGTCTTCTCCAGTATTGACTTTTCTGATCCCTTCCTTGACCACCCTATATAAAATGAAATAACACTCCTCCCTCCCAGCGCTCCTTATCCCTGTGTTGCTACCTGACAGTATATATTTATTTGGCTGTGGTTATTATGTCAGTAGAACATGACTTCCAGTGGGACAGGAATATTTTTGTTCCCTGCTCTGTATCTGGCACCTAGAACAGTGCCTGGCACATGTTGGTTACTCTAATGTACCTTTTGAAAAAATGAAAGAGTCTGGTCTTTGCCCTAGGCTTCTGGGAGGTAATCTATGTCAGACCTGATAGCAGTGTCTTTGTGGAGGCTGTCACATCCAACAATTTGATGGTAGGGATTAGCCACATTGGAAAGACAGTGTGATTTAGGGTAGGGGGATTGGGGTCACGAGATTAGAGTTCAACCATGTGGACAATGAATCAATCAATCAATCATGCCTATGTAATGGAATTCCAATAAAAACTCAATGTGAGGCTTAGGGAGGCTTCCCTGGTTAGCAATACTCTATGCATTGTGTCATACATCAATACTAGGAGGGTAATGTGTCTTGAAGACAATGGAAACTTCCAGTTTGGAATCCTCCTAGACTCTGCCCTATGCATCTCTTCCTTTGTCTGATTCTATCTGTATCCTTTCCCTGTAATAAACTGCAACCGTGAGTATATAAGTTTTCTGTGAGTTCTGTGAGTCCTAGTGAATAACAAACTGTGGGTAGTTTAGAAAGCCCCAAAATTGTAGGTGATGTCAGAAGTGAGGACAGTCTTGGGAACTCTGCCCTAAACTTGACAGTTTGGCTAACTCTGGGTGATGTTAAACACCTATCCAGCAAGATTCACACGAAAAGGTGCTTTAAAGATCACTACGTCTAGCGCATCATTTTGCTGATGAGGAAATTGAAGCCTAGGGAATAGAACTGACTTGCCCAGGTCACCTGGTGATTTGCTAACAGATCCAGAGCATGAACCCCGGTGCTCTGGGGCTCCCATGCTCACCCCTCCACAATGACTCTCCTTAACTTTTGTTTTGGAGGACACACCATTTTTTCTTAAGAGGGCAAATTGAAAGTTATTGGGCAATTAAGTTGGCTTAACTCTCCAGTGCTTTAAGGTCAATATCAAGGGAAGAAATTGCTACTCTCTTTGAAAAGTCAGCTCTGAAGTAACAGAGCTCCTTGCTCTTCTTCATCTCCATCATCGCTGTTTTTCGGCCCTGAGGTGGGCCAGGGCAGAGCCACAGGAAGAGCTTCATCAATCCTCCTGACCCACAGCTGTGGAGGGGAAGGAAGCCTTTATGCCCCCTGAGAATCAGCATAAATCGTCCCCTCCCTATACCACCACATTCTGCCACTTTCTCCTTCTAAGTATAAGCACCTTCAGAAGGACATATCACATGGTAAACTTAGCTCATCATGCAGGAAAACATTTTGATAAGTTCAAAGTGTTATGCAAGCAAGGTTAACACTGTGGCCATTACCATTCTAGTGAGATGTTATAGAAGCCGAATTCAAGAGCTAGATGGACCTTGAACTTGTAAGCAAGTCTATATATATTGTAAAACTCAATAAATATTTATAGAATAAATACAGAACAAAAATAATTATATTAAACATTCCTCAAATAGAGACCTTTGTAATTTCCATTTGGATCTGACAGCACTACAAGGGTGAACAAAGGATAATAACTACTGTTTATGAATTTACATCTGAAAAGTCGCATAGGCCCCAAGCAGCGACTTTAACATTTTTAGGGTCACAGACCCTTTTGAGAATTTGATGAAGGTTTTGGACCCTCTCTCCAGAAAAAAAACATAGTTTGGAGTACTTCTTGCTTCCAAATGCTGACTCATTGTGTCTCTTTCATGCACAGAAAAAGAAAGGGGGAAAAAAAGACCGGGGACCAAAGAAAGGTCCAAAATTAAACGCAAGTTTAGAATTACAGTGCCATCACCTCCCATGCATATTTTTATACGGAGAATAATAATAGCTATCACATATATAGCTATCATTTAATAGCAATGATATAAGGCCAGATGTGAGACTCCTTTCTAAGATGGGTCAGCAAAGTGTAAGAGGCACATGGTTAAAGGCATGACATTTGAGAAACAGGTTGCTTGAGCTCAAATCTGGCCTCTGATATTTCCTAGCAGTATAATCTTGGGCAATTCACCTAATCACTCTGTGCTTCAATTTCATTTGCAAAATACTGATAATAACAGTTTCTACTTCATAGGGTTGTTGTAAACATTAAATGAGTTGATATATATAAAGTGTTTAAAACAGTTCATAGCTCATAATAGACGGCCAATCAATATTTGCTGTTGGTATGAGGCGCTGCATACTGTCATTATTACATGCTCTCTTGTTGTCCACATGGACTCCAGATTTATTCACTTTTCTAGTTCTCGTTCTTGAATTGTTTTGGTAGATCTGCTCCTTCTCCTTTTTGTTAAGCTACCTCAGAGACATGGTTTCCTTACAAAGGAGTAAGAAACTGTTCATGTCAGTGGGCTCATAGTAGAGGCATATATTCATTCTAATGGTAAACATGGACAACCTGCCTACTATGTGCTCAGCCCTGGCCTTTTTAGGTGCTGGTAAGGAATTCACAACTCAACTGCAGAGATAAATGCTAAAATTTATGTGCAAATAAGAGATATTCGTAAGCAATAACATTATAAAGTCTGTGTACCTCAAAATCAAATCGGTTGCCATTTGATGGGTATTCACTAAAGCCAGGCATGTGCTCATTTCTCCCTATATACATTATGTCTCTCCTGACCACCCTATACAGGAGGTATTATTTTTTTAGTACCATTTCGCATTGAGGCAACCAAGACTCAGAGATGTTGACTATCTGAGAGGAGGTAGAATGGGGCAGAACTGGGGTTTGAACCCAGCTTTACTTGACTCTTCACCAACTAGTCCACAATGGTTCTACTTACATTTTCCCTTGGAAATTTCTGTTCGAGTAAGTACATACTAAATATTTGTCAAAAAAACAAAGAGCTATAATTCCCATTATTCTTTGAAAAGAACACACAAGCAGTCATCAGAATGATTTTTCTCTCAAAAAATATGTTCAGTTTGAAGTGTCCTGTGAGAACTTACGAAACTATAAAGAAATCTTTGAGGTTTTTTTGTTTAAAATTTTTTTAAGTCCACGTCTGTGTTTTTTGGTGATTCACTTCTCTCTGTTAGTCAGAACATTATACACCTACACATTAAATAAAACTGAATATTCCAAGACTTAAAGGCGTAAGAAAGAGTTGTCAATACCTGAAAGCAGAGAAACTCGGCATAATTGAGGAAAAGCGGAGGCTCAAACTGTCAAAGAAAATAGCTTTTCTACTTAAAACGAAGTTCCATAATATAGAAGTAGACCAACTAAGAGAGACTGGCTTAGCCTGTTAAGAGGGTAATGGTCCTCTTTGATTTCAGACAAGCAAAAAAAGAAAATTAAGGGTAATAGTGAACAGATCATACACATCGTTTATTTTTCCCAAGACCTCTTAAAAATGATAGCAAAGGAGCAAAGCAGATATAATCTCACAACAATGAAGAGAATATAAGGAGGGTCATTAAGTGGACTATGGATTTCTTGTGTTTCTGGAAGAAGAAAAGCAAATGGAAGGATGACAGAGGAAGGGGAGAGGTGGCACAGACAAAAAGGGCACCCGTCTATCTTGCAGAAACCTGGAGCGGCTCGGGACTTAGAAACACCCAAAGCGATCTGAGATGAGAGCTGAAAAATGGAGGGGGTGCTAAAATAAAATCCATAGAGAGAAAAATAGATTCATCTGCAATTCATCTCTACTGTTTAACTCCCCTCCCTACCCTACCTTGGGAGGATACAATAGAAGGTTCTTCCCTTGGAAAAAAATGTAGTTAGTCTGGGGTGGACAAGGGGGCATGTGTTAGAGTTGGGTCTCCAAAGCGAAGTGCTTTGCATTCTGGCATTTAGGAATTCCAAAATGCAAGATCATCTCCCTGCCTGCTCACTCACTATGAAACCAGCCAGTTGATCAGTCCTATTCATGTTCACGTGACTGTTCTATCGATTCATCCTTACATATGACTGGGCAATGTAAGTTCATCTAGACAATTGAGTAAAACCCACAATGTAAAAGAAAAAAAAGATCAAGATAAACAAACACGAAAACAGATACCAGGGGGACATACACTTTTAGAAACAGAAATAAAGAAATCCTAATTAACACACGCAGAAGTATTAAAAAAGAGAATAAAACTGCCAATCAAGAACACAATGCTAGAAAAAAGGAACAAACAGAGAATAAGACAAAATTCATATAGTTTAAAAAATATGGCTATTTGTTTTTAACTTATTAGAAGGTTAAAAGATATAGTCAAGGAAATGGCCCAATGGAACAGAAAAGAGAGCCTAGAAATGAACCCATGCATATATGGTTAACTAATTCTTGATAAAGAGGCCAAGAATACAGAATGAGGAATGGATAGTCTCTTCAATAGATGGTATTGGGAGAACTGGATATCCACGTGCAAAAGAATGATATTAGACCCTATCTTACACCATATAAAAAATCAACTCAAAATGGATTAAAGACCTAAATGGAAGACCTGAAACTGTAAAACTTCTAGAAGAAAACAGGAAAAACACCTTAATATTGATCTTGACAATGATTTTTTGGATATAGCACAAAAGCACGGGAAACAAAAGCAAAAATAAAATAAACAAGTGGGACTACATCAAAGTACAAAGTCTGCACAGCAAAGGAAACAACCAAAATGAAAAGGCAACCTACAGAATGGAAGACAAGATTTGCAAATGATATGTCTGATAATGGGCTAATGTTCAAAATCTATAAGGAACTCATACAACTCAATAGCAAAATAACAATCCGATTAAAAAATGAGAAAAGGACCTGAATGAACATTTTTCCAAAGAAAACATACAAATAGTCAACAGGTACATGAAAAGATGCTCAGCATCACTAATCATCAGGGGAATACAAATCAAAACCAAAACAAGACATCACCTCATACCCATTAGGATGGCTATTATCAAAAAGTTAAAAGAGGGGCCAGCCCGGGGGCATAGTGGTTAAGTTCATGCACTCCACCTCAGTGGCCTGGGGTTTGCAGGTTCAGATCCCTGGCGTGGACCTACATACCACTCATCAAGCCATGCTGTGGTGGCATCCCACATATAAAATAGAGGCAGTTTGGCACAGATGTTAGCTCGGGGACAATCTTCCTCAAGCAAAAAGAGGAGGATTGGCAGCAGATGTTAGCTCAGGACCAATTCCTTAAAAAAGGATATACTGCCATTTGCAACAAAATGGATGAAACTGGAGGACATTATTCTAAGTGAAACAAGCCAGACACAGAAAGACAAATACTGCATGATCTCACTTATATGTGAAATCTAAAAAAACTCTCACAACTCATAGTATCAGAGAATAAAATAGTGGTTCCCAGAAGCTGGGGGTTGGCAGAAGAGGAGAGATATCGATCAAAGGGTAAAAACTGTCAGTTATAAGATGAGTATGTTCTGGAGACCTCATATAGAACATGAGAGCTATAGCTAACAATAATGTATTGTATACTTGAAATTTGCTAAGAAAGTAATCTCAAGTGTTCTTACCAAACACACACACATGAGGTGGTGGATATGTTAATTAGTTTGATTGTGGTAATCATTTCATAGTGTATACATATATAAAAACATCATGTTGTATACCTTAAATATACACATTTATTTGTCAATCATACTTCAATAAAGCCAGAGGAAAAAAATCAGGACAAAAAGCTTAAATACAGAAAATATTATGGCTAACAAAATTAGGTAATTATTCTCTGAAATACAATATCCAACGAATAGAAGTACCAGAAATGGAGAATTGGGAAATCAAAAGGAAAGTAATTATCAAAGAAATACGTGAAGGGAATTTCCCTCACTTGAAGAACATGAGTCTTCAAGATTGAAAGGACCAATTGGGTATCTATAGTAATTATTTTAGAAAGACCCACAACTACATAATCATTGTGAATTTCCAGAACACTGAGGATAAACAGTAGATTCTAAAAGTTTCCTGTAAGAAAACACAGGCCATCTATGTGGCAGTATCTTTCAGAAAGTCATTGGAATTTTCTCTTCAGCAACATTGGTCCCTAAAAAACAATGAAGCAACAACTTCAAAATTCCAAGAGAGAATTATTTTCAAACAAGAATTCTATATTATCAATTAAGTGACTGAATGGCTGGGGAACCTAAAATTTATTGAGCGATGCCATTCTTTTGTTAGATGCTTTACTGGAAATAGCAACATTCCTTTAAGAGAAGTATTATTTTTACCATTCCATAGATGAGATCTGCTAATAGGTCAACTCAATGAATAAGTGGTAGAGTTGGAAAATGTGCCTGAGTCAATCTGCCATTCTTCTTCCAGAATATATCACTAGGTCTTTGAAAACACAAAGGTGACTAGCTTACAGAGTGAAGAAGCAGCAGTGTGGAAGCAGGGAGAGGCATCCATTACTGGGACTTGGGCAAGGGGTAGGCTGTTACATTTGTAAAATAGCATTATGTCATTGTTGCTACCTTGGCAACCTTCAAAGGTTAGTGTTCCAGCTGACAACATGGGTAAATATAATTGAAGAGATTTCAGAAATTGCAGCACACCCAATTTTGAAGCCAAATGTGATCAAGAAGCTCCGATTAAAGATCATCAGCTTATTGGCGCTAAGTTGAAATATCAGTACAAATAAATTCAAACCAATCCTGTCTATTTCAGTCTATCTCCTGGATCCCATTTATTCACTCATAAAACAAATACACATTATATCTGAGGACCTTCCCTAGGTGCTATGTCAACAATGATGAATGAAATACAGTCTCTATCCTCATGAAACATTCAATCTATGAAGGCAATGAACAGGATTCAGTGAGAGGAAAGAATGTAAGGGGAGGGAATCTTACTAGGATATGATGAGCAGGGAAAGGCTCTCAAGGATGCACCGCTTCAGCTGATTCAAAGGACCAGCTAGGTGAAGGGTTGGTGTGATGGGTGGTGCACTGCAAGAAGGGAAATAGTAGCTAAAATACTCCAAGGTAGGAAACACCTTGGAGGGTTTAAGGAACTAAAATATTGGGCCAAAATAATGGAAAGGGAGGACAGCCCAAGAAGAAATTGGAAAGGCAATTAGAATCATAACACATCGAACCTGTAGGCTATTTTAAGAAATTAGAATAAAATCCAAGGCTTGATGAAAATCCTCTTAAAGCACAGGAGAGACATGAATTGGTGTATGGTCCTGTGTTTTATTTGCTTAAAGACCTCATCAGGTGCATGTTCCACAGGCATCTCAAAATCAACAGACTCAGAAGTCATCCTTCTTGCTCCAAAAGGCTCCACTTGTTTCCATTCCTCTTCTTTCCCTCCTGCCCTTTCAAATAGTTATTGAGAATCAAATCTTGTCAAAATACATCCTTTGTCCCTATATTAGTCAAACAGCAAAACACTTTCAATTTCCTCATGCCCACATCCAATCAGCAACTACAGCCCATAAACTTTCTTGCAAAATGTCCACTTCTGCTTAGGTCAGGCTTTTATTATTGCTCACTTAATATTAATAATAATAGCAATAGAACTACTGCTATTAAGAACTACTATACGTACTTCTAACACAGACAGTGCTTACTATGGAGCAGACTTTGTTCTATGCATTTTATAGAAATTAACACGTTTATTTTTCACAAGAATCCTGTGGTATCAGGCTCCAGAGATACTATGGTACACCACCTCTTTATAGCGTTCTTACTGGTTACCTCTTCTCTATCCTCTTTCCAATTCATCCTACCCATTGTATTGACAGACTAATTTCCCCACACAGGGCTCTGATCAAGCTGAAAGCTGTCTATGGTTTCTCAGTGATTCCAGAACAACATCCAAATTCCTTAACTTGGTAATCTCACTCTCATGATCTGGTCCCACTCTACACTTCCCAATTCACAGCGCACCTCTTCTCTATATATAATACATTTGTGGAACACTGGAATCAATATACTTGTAATTATCCTAATGCAGTAATTCTCAAATTCTGGTCTGGGCCTCTCTAGGGATCCCTGAAGTCCCTTTAGGGGGCCTACAGATCAAAACGATTTTCATAATGCTAAGATGTTATTTGCCTTTTTTACTCTCATTCTCTCTTGAGTGTACAGTGGAGTTTTCCAGAGGCTACATAACGTGAGCTATCACAACAGACTGAAGGCAGAAGCATATATGAGAATCCAGCTGTCTTCTATTAAGCCAGACATTAAAGAGATTTGTAAAAAATATAAAGCAATGCTACTCTTCTTACTAATTATTTTGGAAAATATGGTAATTTTTCATAAAAGTATGCTGTTGATGTTATGTAATGGATTTATTATTGTTATTTTAAAATGAATATATGTTTCTAAAATCTCTCAGTTTTAACGTCTGATAAATTAAATATTAATAGATATTACCCACATAATTAAAGCTCTTTGGGGTCCTCAACAATTTTGAAGATTGTAAAGGGGTGCTCAAATAGTTTGAGAACCACTGTTCTAATGGTTAAGAATATATGCTTTAAAATCAGATTGACCTGGAGTTTAAATCCTGGAGATACTAATAACTTTTTGACCTCAAGAAAGTTAAAGTTGCCTCAGAATCTTCAGTTTCCTCAATAGTAAATGGGATTAATAATTATCAACCTTATAGAATAATAGAAACAAAATGCTTGAGCCAGAGTTGGCACATGGCACACTCACAACAAATGGTAGATTCTGCCAGTATCGTGATCAACATAACAATCATTTTTATCGTCCTTTTCCAAATATGCTCTGGCTTTCCTGTTTCTGAGTTGTTAGTGATATTCTTGTCTAGGCAGGAACTATTCGCCTAGACTTCACGTACCAAGAGCCAACCGCAGAAGAATAACTCTCTCTCACTCATCTTCTTACCAACCATTCAAGCAGAAGAGATAGCTTTCTCTGTGTACTCAACTTAGGAAGAAGACAGAAGCTGAAAGACCAAAGTGTAATATTCTTTGTTTATTACTTTCTAACTGGATTTTTATAACTTACAACAGGGAAATCAATCTTAGAGTCTGGTGCCTAAGAGGGGAATAAAAAGGACTTGTGAAGATCAAAAGCTTGGCTTAAATACTGAGCACCAATGTCTGGAAGATTGAAAGCTTGGCACTTATTCTACGGGGAAGAAAAAAAGGGAAGAATGCAGGTTGATTGCATAAGAGCATTATCATGGCAGGAGCCCAAAGTCTGACCAAGAGGCAGGAAGCAGGAAGATCAGAAGGGCAAGTCTACAAACTGGAAGTTGCCTGAGTCTCTGATAAGGCTCAACAAACTCAATCCTGGGATGGGCAGATGAGTGACAGAAATTGTAGATTGTGGGAAATCTCATAGACAGCGTGGGAACTTGTGCCTCAAGTTCTAAAGTATAGCCCGGAGAGGTTGTAAGCTTCTTGAAGATGGAGAAACCTCATGTCTAGCCAACGTGGGGCCTGAGTGACAGTTACAAGTGGTCATGTAGACTGGCTGAGGACATCTGCTTGGGGTCCTGCAACCTCAGCATGGGGTGAAAGAGCTCGAAGAACGGCTAGAAGTTCCTACAGCTCCCTGAAAGAAAACAGACACAGTTAAGAACACACTGGTGGATCCAAAGATGCTGGGAGTCAAAATGAATGCACGGATGTTGGACTGGAGGTCACTGCAGGACCACGCTCAGCAGCAGCTGATTAACATCAGGAAACAGATTTAAAAAAATCACACCCCAGCCAAGACTGGGAGAAAATATAAATAAACGTATTGGTTAAAGAACGTATAGCTAGTCTATTTAACACAACGTATTTGATAAAGAACTTGTATCTAGCCTATTTAAAACAACACTTACAACTCAATAATAAAAGACATCTTGATAAGAATGAGGGCAAAATCATTGAAGATACTTCTCCAATGAAAATGTGCAAATGGCAAATAAGCACATGAAAATATATTCGGCATTATTAGTCATTAGGGGAATGCAAATTAAAACTATAATGGAAAGCATTGCATACCTACTAGAACGGCTGAGACTAACTGTATCAAGTGTTGGTGAGGATGTGGAGCAACTGAGTCTCACACACTGCTGGTGGGAACGTAAAATGGCACTATGGAAAATACTTGGTAGTTTCTTATAAAGTTAAAAACACACCATTCAATCCACTCCTAGATGTTTATTCGGGAGAAATGAAAACATATGTCCACACAAATATTTGTATTTGAATGTTCCTAACAGCTTTCTTCATAATAGCCAAAACCTGGAACAACCCAAATGTCCACCAACTGGTGAACGATGTAATACATCTACACAGTGTAATATGATCTAGCCACTAAAAAGAACTAACTGCTGAGAAATATAAAGATACATCTCAAAATCTAGTGGTAAGTGAGAGGATCCAGAAACAAAAGGCTATATTCTCTATGATTCTACTTATGTGACATTTTAGAAAATGCAAAACTATAGTGATGAATGGCAGATCATTGGTTCCTAGTTCCAGACAGTGGTAGGAAGGGATTGATTCCAAAAGAGAAGCAGCTCACTTTTTGTAGTGATGGAAATGTTCTCTGTGCTGTCCAATATGGTAGCCTCTAACCACGTACAGCTATTGAGCACTTGACATATGGCTTGTATGACGGAGGGACTGGACTTTTAATTGTATATAATTTAAATTAAATATAAATGAGATTAAAGTTGTAATGGGAAACTTAAGTATGTTTGGAAGAACTTGGGCATTTTAATCAACTTTTCAACTGTAGATTTTATAAAATCTAAATATAAATCAAGTGTTTCTGATGAAAATTTAGTGTCTGAATTTTTATATCCTGTAAGTGTAAAATACACAACGGAGTTCAAAGAATTAATGTGGAAAAAGATGTAAAATACCTTGTTAATATATTTTTATATTGATTACATGTCAAAATGATAATATTTGGACATATTAAATTAAATAAAATATATTATTAAAATTAATTTTATCTGTTTCTTGTACTTTTTCTTAATGTGGCCACTGGAAAATTTTAAATTATATTACGTGGTTTACATTATATCTCTACTAGATGGCACTATTCTATAATGACTGTGGTGATAATTATAAGACTGTATGCCCTTGTCAAATCTTATTGAATTCTCCATTTAAAACTAGTAAATTTTATCATATGTCAATTACACCTCAACAACAGATTAAAATAAACAAAACAATCCACATCAAAGAAGAGCCATCAGGAAGACCAGCCAAGATGAGTTACACTTGTGGGGGTGGGGGGGGGGGGAGGACAAGATGAGTTGCACCTGGAGCAGAGGGTCAAATGAGTAACATCTGGGAAGAACAAGATGATTATGTGTGGTGGGGACAATATAAGTTACATCATGGAGGGGGGCCAGATGAGCTATACCTGGAAGCGGGCGCTGCAGGGATAGAGGCCCATATGGAAGACCAGAAAAGGTGAGGCACTCCTCAGCTGATTCCCGTGAGAGCAGAGGATGGGAACAAGGATGCCATTCTTACAGGCAAGGGAGAAGGTAAAGGAGGGGTGGATGTACGTGAAATTGAATGTTTAGATCCCACATTAACAGTTTAAATCTGAAAGTCATTGGATTACCATGAATGGGCCAGACTACATCTTTTGCCATCAGCAGAAGTGTAAGTTAAAATTAAGAAATAGAGCTGGATTTTTGTACCAGTGAGTTGGTGGACTATTTCGACTATATCTTTAAGCCATCTACATGCCCTTTCCTGAAGGCCCAGTGCAAGTAGCACTTTCCCCAGAGCTTCTCCAGGACCCTGGTAAAAATGAATATTTTCCATATTAATGTTGTCAAAGTTTGGCTTATATTCTGCTCACAGAAATTTTGGTGTAGCAGGTAGTCAAAGAATGTTTGTGAAATTAATGTCATTATAGATAGGCCAAGTCAACAAGGGCATGTATGTGCTGTCTGGTCTTCACAAAGCTGGAGAAGGTGCTAAGGACAAGGTGGGTCTGAAGGTTCACCCAGAGGCCACCCCACTGGCTGTTGTGAGGAAAGCACCAGACTCCTGATTGCCAAGTCCCCTAGCTTGGGAGAACCCCTGCTCCCTGGTCCTATCTAAATGCTGTGTGGTCGACAAGGCCCATCTCGCCTGCCTCCTTCTCTCATGCCAGTTTCATTTTCCACTCCTTGGAAATCCTATACTACGTATCACGTAGCTATTGTGAGTTGTTCACTATTGCTACATGTGTGTTTATCCTGTCTCCCCAACCTAATTGTGAGGTTCGTGGGGGCATGTATTTCACACTTCATTAGGCATTAAGGCTGGATGATCAGGTGACGGCAGCATTTAATTCCCTTGGAGGGAAAACTACATTTTTGCTTCCTTATAAATATGGCCATAGAGAAAATCTGTAGAGCAGAAGAACAGCAGTAGGTACCATTTTATGAACATGCCCAAAGTCAAGTCCTTTATATACTTTCCCACATTTGTCCTCTAAAATCAAATATGATCCCTAAAACCATGGTACCCAAAGTGACATGAGGTACATCAGGGCGCCACAGCAAACTCACTGGGGTGCTGTGGCAGGTTTTAAATTTTTGAGGGAAACACGTCTGTCAGACACCCTGTAAACTATTATCTTGAGGTAGATCACAGTATCAACATTAGATTGTGCTGTGTCATGTCTTTGCAAAGTGTACTTTTCAACAGTTGAAGTGACTAAAACCAAGTATGGTGCAAAAATCAATGTGGAAGAGCAAATCAGTTTCCAAGCTTCAAGAAATTGTGCAGTGCTCAATGGGTGCACACATCCCATTAGTAAGTACTTGAGGTTACTTAAAAATTAAATAAAAATATTTTCTCTATATATACATATGTATTTTTTCAAAAGGCTACTTACTTGTTTGCACATAAATACATATTAAGTTGTTTGGACCTAACTACTTACTAAAGGAACTGTTAGATATTTCTTTTGGCATATAGGGGCTCTGTGAAACAATGACTGAGACAATGAGGGCTCTGGGACTGAGAGACTTTAGAGATCTTTGCCCTATAAGGTTCACATTATTGTTCCCATGGGCTAGTAGAAGAAGCTGATAACCTAGAAAGCAAAGGAATCTGCCCAGGGGCAACATGCTAGTAAGTGCCAGACACCAGGGATTCAACCCCAGGTTCCCCTCGATGTAAAATGCATGCTCTCAACCTCCTAGATTTACTTTAAAATCCTTCAGATCAGCTCCTGGACACAGTGAGCCAAGAAAAAGCAGGTGGTCCATGGAGAAGTAATAGTGGGAGAGGAGTTCCCTTAGGGGTAAGAGAGGGCAGTTGGAGGTCACAGAAAGAAGCAGGGTCAGTGACCCCAGCTGTTTCTAACCACCAACAGTTCCCGCAATCAAAATTTACACTGAGAGATTAAGTGACTTACTTGGGGTCCCATGAGGAGCTCATCCATCCTCCTGGACGAAGATGCCCTACCCCCACCAACAGCAGAGGAAAGAGGGAGTAACTTAGAACGAAGTTGAGCAATTCTTGAATTCAGTTCATTAGCTTCTGAGGTGTTCTTGGATTTTTATTCTAACCTCAGCACACTTCAAGGAATGACAATGTGACCCTTTTCTCATCCTGATGATCTAGGAGCATTTTCCTCACAATTATGCATGTATTACTATCCTCTTAAGAGGTCAGTAAAACCTTTTATTTTAAAATCTGATTTATTTGCATACATCATCTTCCTGTTAGACAATCTGCATAATAACCTGGCCTGAAATATTTTTAACGAGGCTTTCCAAAATATAGAAGGAAGCCTCCTTAATAATGGAAGGCATTAACCATCTTAAACAGGAACCCATTTGCAGATTAAATTTGCCAAAAGGTCAGCGTGCAGCTGCCACTGTGTTGCAAACCCCACGTGTCCTCCGTGTCACATACTGTGACATATCTTGAGAAGAGTCAGGGTCTTTTCCAGTCTGCTGATTCTCTGTTTCAATTAGAATAGATTTAAGAGTCCCCAAGCTCTGGTTTCTAGGTGGCCTTGCACAATATTATTAATAATTCAATCATACCTGTGCTGATAACAGATTACATTTCCACCATCCCACAAAAACAGCCCAAGCAGATTAAGGACTACCCCGTGGCTAATTTCTTTAGCGGTTTCATATCTGATTGACATCCATTTATCTAATTGCAGCGAGAAGATCTAATTTTCATTTTGCTGGCATAAAATTAATGGGAAAAACCTGTTTACTTTTAAAATATTTGACTCATTCTTTCTCATCTCCTGAATAACGTTGAGATAGTCCATTCTCTGGGATGACTCCTATATTTTATTAGTTTTCATCCTCTGACTTCATTTCAGCTGAGTCTAGCTATTTACAATTTGAAGCCTAATATGAAATTTAATCTTTCATCACAAATAATTTCATTTTTATGGGAGTCCAACAATGAGGAGGGAAGCAGAGTGTTCATTTGGAAATTCAAAAAAATTCTAGAGAGAGAAAAAATTTTAAACAGCTCTACAGGCCAGGGTTCAAAACCTAGTTTGATCATTTATGAACTGCGAAGTAACCCAGCATAGGTTATTTAACCAGGATTTGAGACAGAGTGAGACAAGTGAGGTGCCTAGCGTGCAAAATTTAAGGGGTTCACTCTCAGGGTTGTGGGACTACCCTGCAAGTGAGCACCTCCTGCCTTAACTCTAGTCCTGGTCCTGACCTCTGAGCATCAGTTGGCTTATCTGCAAAAGCGTGCGCATACTAACAACCTTCCTTATGATGATGCAGTGAGGATGAAAGGAAATAATTCACATAAAGCACTTAACATATGGCCCGGCACATAATAAGCATCAATAAATGTTCAATGACGTTACTATTAATAATATATTACTGTTATGGGCTGAATTGTGCCCTCCCCCCAGTGCATATGCTGAAACCCTAACCCCCTAAAGTGATGGTGTTTGGAAGTGAGGCCTTTGAAAGGTAATCAGGGTTAGACGAAGTCATCAGAGTGGGGCCCCGTGATGGGATTAGCATTGTTATTAGAAGAGGAAGAGATTGGGGCTTGCTCTATCTCCACCATGTAAGGACACAGAAAGAGGCAGTTGTCTGCAAGCCAGAAAGAGGGCCCTCACCAGAACCCGACCATGCTGACCCTCTGAACTTGGACTTCCAGGCTCCAGAAATGTGAAAGATAAATTTCTGTTGTTTAAGCCACCCAGTCTATGGTCTTATGGCAGCCCAAGCTGACTAAAACAATTATGTGGTATTATACAATTTAAGCAGGTTACACCCAGGCTTTCAGTAGTTTCTTATATTCTTTTTAGAATAAAGTATAAAATCATTAAAATGTCCCCAAAGCCCACATGATCTGGTTCCTGCATACCTCTCCAGCAATATCTTCTAATACTCTTTCCAAAAAATCTCTGTACTCCAATCACACTGGTCTTCTTTGGAGTTCTTGAATGCATCATGCTCCATATCCCTCTGCCTGCCACAGGGACTTTGCACAGGCTGTTCCCAGTCTGAAACATTTTACCATCCCTTTCCACATAGTTAACTCTGCTTTCTCCTTCATATTACATTTCAACCACCATTTCCTTAGAGCCTAGATCAGATCTGTCAGTTTCTTGGCTTTTAAAACAAATCACAGTTCTTACGCATTTATTTGTCTGATTATTTGATTACTGTCTCTCTCTCCCACTACATGTTAAACTCCAAGAAGGCAGGGACCTTTCTGCTTTGATTGGTAATTTGTCTCCAGCATAGTAGCTTCTAATCAGTGGGTATATCCAGTGGGTAACAATAAATAATTGTTTAATGAATGACATAAAAATAATATTGCCACTGCCCCATCTCTGATAAAGGCTATCTTCAGCCAGGCACAAAGCATGGACTACCTCATGTGGGAGACCACTGTCTGTTGTATTAACAGTTCTAAAGTGTTCTGGGACCGCTTCCTACGTGTGTGTTTGTGTCGGGGGTGGGGGTGGGGGGGCTTCCCCACACAAAGCAATGCTTGGATTCCAGCTGGGTCCTACAGTTCAACTCATTTCTGACACTATCTACCTGGAGATAGCATCAGACTCCACAGGTTAAGGTCTCAGTCCTACAATACTGCCCCATCCATCCCCTCACTTCAGACTCCAATTCCAAGTCCAGGTTGTCACCTGGGCTCAGATAAATCCATAGATTGGAGGTTCCAACAACCCCCTTCTCTGGTTCGATTACTTTGCTAGAGCGGCTCACAGAACTCAGAGAAACATTTTTCTTACTAGATTGCCAGTTGATAGGAAAGGACGTAACTCAGGAACAGCCAGATGGAAAAGATGCATGGGGCAAGCTACGGGGAACGTGTGTGGAGCTTCCGTGCTCTCTCTGAGCAGGCCACTCCCCCTAAATCTCCATGAGTTCACCAACCCGAAAGCTCTCTGAACCCTGTGCTTTTGGGTTTTATGGAGGCTTCATTACATGGACATGATGGGTTAAGATCATTGGCCATTGGCGATTGAAATCAATCTCCAGCTCCCCTCCCTCCCCTGGAGGTCTGGGGTGAGGGGTCTGGGGATGTGGGGTGGGACTGAACAGTCCAACCTTCTAATCACAAGCTTGGCTCCGCTGGCAGCCAGCCCCCATCCTTAGGTGTGGTCCAAAAGTCACCTCATTAACATAACAAAAGACACCTTTATGGCTCTCATCGCTTAGGAAATTCCAAGGGTTTCAGGAGCTTTGTGCCAGAAACGGGGATGAAAACCAAATACATACTTCTGATTAGGTCACAGTAGCACAGTTTCTTACTGCTTATTTTTCTGTATATAAGCTCAAATGAGTCCTTTCTCTACACGGCCACTCTTAGGTCCTATTTTGTTCCAAGTGCAGTCACCTTCTCTGCATATTGATGAGTCCACAAGTATTTGTTGAGTGCTTAGAATGGGTAGCACGCTAAGCTTGGCCGGGTATCCACAATGAGTACAGGTGCACAGTCTGCACTTAGTGTGCTCTCAGCAGAGTGGGGAGGGAGCCACACTCACAGAGCTCTGATTTAAGTTAAGTGAATATTAGGTTTCCTAAAAGAGGTACAAGATGCCCTAAGGAGAGTGATCTTGCCATTTGAAGAATCGGTGGTCACCTCCTGAATGAGGTGACTTTGTGAGCTGGCTCCTGAAGAATGAGTAGGAGTTATGCGCACGAAAAGAAGAGGGGAGAAAAACAAAATTCTCAGTGCCCAAGAGCAGGGATAGCGGAAGGATGTCAACGCACTCTGCACATTTGCAAAGAGGTGACACAGTCCACAATCTCTTTTGTTCTTTCAGTTGTTCATTTGTTCACTCACTCATTCATTCATTCATTCACAACAAAAACTTAGGTCCCTCCAAGGTGCTAAGTACTACCTTGGAATGGAAATACCGTAGGAGAAAAGACAGACAAGTCCCATGTTCTTTTGGGGGATTATATAGTGGTATGTTTAAATCCTATCTGTATCTGAGAAACTCTACTTAATATGCAGGAAATGTCATTAAAAATACCATGTGCTCTGCTCGGTAGTTAGATACCTGCCTAATACTTCATTTCAGGCCATTCTTGAAACACAGTTGTCCTGTGGAGACTGTCTGTTCATGAGGTTAAGATGTTTTGGAGGCAAGACTTTGTTTATGTTTGGTTAAACGCGTCTATTTGCTGTGAGTTCAGAAGCATAGACAGAGCCAAGTAATTAAAACAAAAAAAATGCTAAATAAAGGCTTGTTCTTGTTATTGTTTAGGATGGTGGGAGAAGGATTGGTGCTTTGGAAAACATATGCAACTGGCCAGGAGGAGGAGGCCCTGAGTTTGAGAAAGACAGGGAGGAATCCTTGGGGTTTACTGTCTCCCATTAAGTGACGTCATTTTAGCTGCAAGTTTCAAATAAGCCCTAACCCCAAGGCAGAAACATTGAAGGAAGTTCTCTGCTTAGTGAGAATGGAAAGAAATAGAGGCCACTATGTATTTCCAGGAAGGCTGAAATTCTCTTTGCATCCTAGGCCTATTTTTTGATTTCCTGGTCTTCAATGATTTCTCTACATCTGTCACATTAAAACAACTCCCTCAGCCTCCCAATCTCTTATTTACCTTTATCCAAGGACCCCACAGCACATGGTCCTTGACTTACATGATTATCCCTACTATGAAAAGATAAAACTCAACTGAGACATGGGGAATTTGAAGAACTGGGCCATAATCTCAAATCAATACAATAAATATATTTTGGTTATCCCTCAGCAATTCAAGTTCAAGGACTAAACATTAAACTGTTAAATCCTTTAGTGAATTAAACTGTAAGGAGGGATCCTTAAAAGTGATGAGACTATTTATACCCCATTTACCTTTTGTGTTCTACTGAAATGGAACTAGCTCATGCTTTCCAGCCTCCACTTACGTGGTCTTTGGTAGGATTTTCAGTCGGGCCTAATCCAACTCCAAATCTATGGGTTATGAAGAACCAGCAGAGAAAATGACATATGGTGGAGAGCAGGTGGCTTTGAGAAGCAATATTAACTATGTATATATGAAATCACAACAAGTATAAATATTTAATTTCCAATGTTTGAAAGAGAAAAGAGTGTTTCTTTGGAAGTGGACTTTAAGGCATATGTAAATTAATTATAATTCATGACATTCCTCACACAAATCATTATTTCAGAAAATGATGCAATCATTTCAAACCAATATTGACACTTTGAATGTTACGATACTTTTAAGGATTTATTGCCATATATTTTCTCTTTCACCTAAAGAGGGCCTTCTATCATGAGCAAGATGAAGTGCCAAAGAAGCCACATGGTTTTTATCCATCCAGCTTGTGTAACTTGGGCTCAGAGGAGACCATCCATGGGGTCCTTTGGGAAGCAGCAGTTAGGGTGGTGGCAATTTACACAACTGTCCCACTGGCCTGCATCCCGGTACCTCATTACAACCTGTATAAAGGTCACATCCAAAAGTTAATGATCTATACGTTTTTGTGGGCACCATTTCTCATATCTGTTCATCTCCAACTTTAGGATATGTTCACAACTATCTCCAAATTTGATCTCATGGCACGATCCCCGAAACAAAGAACTCCAAATTTGGGAACCAATTAGGCATCCAAATGGAGTAATGAAGTTGTTGTTGTTGTTGCCAAAAAATGTTTTTGGCCAGGTTGGCCCTAAGTTAAGGATGAAACATCAGTGGATGGAGACACTGGCAAAGAATAAAGGCCATATACTAGTGAATAAATATTAGAGGATTGGGTTTTATGAACAAAGCCATCTCTTTGGCTACCAGATGATGCAGAAAGCAGATTTGGTTGCCCAAATGGGACTTCTGAAGAGACCTACTAGGAATTGCCACATCTTGTGTGGTACAACTGGGGCCCAGGTACTTAAAGTCCCTCTCTAGCTCTAAAGTATCTCTCTAACTAGTCCACCACTCTCAGCATTAGAATCAACAGTGGCTTCCACAAAGGCCATTTTCATTGGATGTCTCAGTTAAAATTGCACACATTCTAGAGCTAAAAACTGGGGTTTCATTTTTCTCTTTCCTCTTTTCCTTTCCGTTATATCTATTTTATCAGCAAATCCTATGGTTCTACTTTCTACATTGCTCTCAAATAGTCCTTATCTAGCTTCACGGCCACCACTCTGATCCAAGCCACCACCACAATCACCTCCATGAGAAGGCAAGTCTTCTTACCAGTCTTCCCCATTTCACTTTTGCCCCTTGAAATCTGTACTCTGCTAAGTAGCTAGAGAAAAACATTTTAAAAAAATACGGATCAGTTCATGTTGTTCTTCTACTTAAAATCCTTCAATGTCTTCCCCTTGTACTCTGAATAAAATCCTGATTGCTTACCCTGGCATTCAATTGAAAATATTCTTCCCACAGCCCTTTGTATGCTCAGATCTCTCTTGTTCATTTACCTCTTCCCTCTCCCACCTCGTCAATCTAAGAAGTTATTCTCCCTACACGCGCGCACACACACACACACACACACACACACACACACACTATACATACCCCCATTACAATTTCTTCATGAGAGTTTCCGCTAAGTGAAATTTCAACACCCTAGACATTAAGATTATGTCGTAAAGCTGCTGTTCCTTTACCCTCAATTTAGCTGTTGAGTCCAGGCACAGACTTAGAGAAGGAATCTGCTCTAATCATTACACTTCCTTAATGACTGACTCATGGATTAACTGCCCTTTGTTCCCTGCCAGGATACCATTTTGTTTGGTCCATATGTTGTGCTGTATTCTGAGCCACGGTAACAAAAATCAATTGCTGTTGGCTCCTTTCCCTCTGTCCAAATTCTTGTGCTTGACTCCTCCATGCTAATATTTAAAAATCATTAAAAACAAAAACAAAGGAAACTTCCATCTCAACATTGTTACTACATCGTTCTCTTCTCATCCCTTTTTGCAATCAAATTCTTAAGAAAACAGACCTCGTTACTCTGAATGCCTTTGTCCTTCCAGGAATGGAGGAGAAGTCCCGTTTATAGAAATTGGACTTGTCAGACACATGACTTTCACTTTGGGGCCAGCTATGTTTCCCATTGAAAGTTCCTTGAAGACAGTGCATTAGTACAACATCTCTAAACAAAATCACCAATTTCATTCACTTTGAAGTGGCTTATATGGCATCTGGCCCATAGTTGGTACTCGAATATCTGTTATAAACACATTATCCACAACAAAAAGATGCAAAGGGTTAACATTTTTAAGAGGTATTTGAGTTATTCAAATTCTTTCCAACCCAGAAGAATAAAAAAGGAAATTCTAACCAGATGTTCCCTATTTTTTTGACCACTCAGAGAACGTTCTGTCTCCCTGAGGGTACAGTATGGTCTCATCATATGTGTAGTTAATCACATGATTACAAGTATGCACACTTGGCAGAGAACGACAGAGAAATAAAGCAAGTCATTTCCCTTCATTCTTCTTTCTCTGTTGTGGTTGCCGTTGTACCCCCATAGCCAAACCCAATATCTGGCAGATGATTGGCATCCCAGAGATATGCAATAAACGAGTGAATGCATGCAGCTAGTATGTGACAGAGCCGGTATTCTAAGTCAGGTTTATTTGATAACAAGCCCATGTGCCACAGCGAAATTGTATTGAAAATTGTATTGAAATTGAAATTCTCAGTCGTCTGAGTAACTGTGGTGGTTCTTTCTGTGGCCACTCTTCGATCCTTGCTGTATACTCCCCTGGACTGTCATTATCTGTGTTTGTGCTTTTCTCACCAAGTGCCTATAGGTGCCTCAGGGCAGGGTCATTCCTTGTACAAGATTCCTCAGAGCCAAAAAAAAAAAAGCAAAGTGTCCTACTCATGGGTGTCTATCAATTATTCTGTGTGCAATTAAGAAGTTTGTTTTACAGATAAGGGACCTTTATTTATAGAGAGGTTTAAAGTTATTCCCAAGGACACACAATTAATGGCAGAGCTGGTTTCAAAATGTAATCATTTTGGCCTTTTCACATTTTTTCATGAACAAGGAGGGTTACAAATAAATAACCTTTCTCCTGGCTCCCAGCCCATATTCTCTCTCCTACCACAGTGATGGTCAACCTCAACCATTTCAATCCTTTAGCCTAGTCTTATTTTATATCCTAGATGTAGCAAGATCAGAGGAGAAAGAAAGTGAACAGTCTAATCAACTTAGAAACATTACATTCTTCTTTCCTCACCTTTTACTGAGACCTGTCATTATATTTGCTACCCAAGGAGGCAAAGTGTTTATTTAATAGTAAAGTGCCAAGCAATTTGACATCTCCCCTCACCCAAAACAAATGTTATTCATCTCAAACACATCGGGATTCACGTCATTTTGCAACCTATCTGTGCTTTTCAAAGCTGCTCTCTCAACTTTGAGTGTTAGAATGCCTCGACCCACCCTTTTCTTGAAAAAATATAATCTGGTCCACCTGCATTTTTGTATTTAGGCTCTGGCAAAGAAACCATTATGAAAATGACAGAACTGCCAGAAAGAATGATGACTTCACTGCTTAAGAAGCATATGAATTCACCGAGGAGATAACAAGGCCGAGGAGCAGAGAAACAGGAGGAAGAATACACATGAAGAGAAATGTACTTTGGGCTTCCCACCTCTTCTGCACGTCGTTGAGAATGGTTTTACTGGCCTTTCAGAATTGACACGTTTGCTCCATAAAAAACTACTTTAAGTCTCTTTCCATAGTACCTGGCAAGATTCTTGCCTTTTAACCAAAGTTGGAAATACTAAGAGTAATGAAAAGTCAAAGAAGATGATGATGATGCCAGCACCCATTTGTTGAGAGGTGACTAGATGGTAACACCATTCTGAGTCTTTGTGTACATTATTTTATTCAATCCTCACAGCTCCTTCACACATCACTTTCATTAAACCCTTTGAGGACTTCCCATCACCTTTAGGATAAAGTCCAAATGTCTTAACATAGTTTACGAGATCCTATGACTCCATCACCCTTTGCCTCTCTCTCACCCTCATCTTTTACCACTCTGCTTCTCTCTTGAATGGTCTGGTCTCATCTATATTCAGATACATTTGGTTCTTCCTATGTTTTGTGCTCTCCATTGCTTATGGGCCTTTAAATATGTTCCCTTGAAATAACATTTCTTCCACTTTTCACCCAGGTAACTTGAATTTTCCTTCAAATCTTTTCCCTTCAGTATCTTTTTCTTGGGGAGGCCTGTCTCTGATTCCATCTAAACTAGGTCGGGTTCCTGTTGTTTGCTTCCATGATTCATTCGACTTCCTATTTTGTAACTCAAAACTTGTAGTGACTAGTTAGGTATGTACTTTCTTGCTAGATGTAACCTTTGTGAAGGCTGGCAGGCACCGTGTCTTCTTATTCACAGTTGTTTCCCTAGTGTCTAGCTAAATGCCGACCACATGTGTAGACCCTGAACAAATGAACGGACATCAATTATGTGCAAAATCTGTATATGAGCATTTCCATTTCATAGATAAGGAAACAGGTTAAGAGGGGTTAAATAACTTGCCCAAAGACACATAGTTAGCAAGTGCTGAAGCCAAGCTTTGAACCCAAGACTGATTCCCAAACCTATGTTTGCAATCATTCTACAGCATTGCTCTCTCAAAATTTCCTTTGGCTCTAACAGCAAAAAATAAAGATGATTACTATAGAATGTTTACCTTACAGAAAAATTGAGTAGAAAAAGCTGCTGGGATTCATGGGAGGTGACCTTTCCCTCATCTGATTTCAAAGCTACAGGAGAGAATCTGGGTGATTTTGAATCTTTCTGCACCCTGGGCACAGTGTTGTGTTTTCAAACAACATTGCTTCAGCCTCTTGACTACAGGTGGTAACAGATAACAGGAAACCTATAGCTACAACCTTTAGTCCCTCCCACAGATGTACCTGGATAAGGAGAAAGCAAGTTTCTCACATTCTGAGAGAGGTTGCCCAGGCAAAAAAGACAGAGCCAGAGCAACAGACCGCCCAGCTGAGACACGCTGCAGCATCTGTGCGTTCTCCCATACTGATGCCCACTTCTGTTGGGACAGCAACTAAGTGTGTTCTTACACACTTTTAGTTGGGTGTTGCTGAAAGAGTCACCTTACCCAACTGGATACAGTTTGTAAAGACATCCCCATGGACAGCCAACAAATATCGCCAGGTTCTTTCTACGTGGTCAGGTGAAAAGCCCATTGCTTAATCTGTAAACTGTCAGGATAGCAACTCAAAAGGCGGTAAAAGCTGAGAACTTCCAATATTATGGCTTAAAATAAGAAAAAAAACCAGCCATTGAACTGAACGTCGATTTTCAAAATTGTTAGATGAGTTTGTAGGTAATGGCAGCCCTGACACAGCTCTGTCACTTGATAGCTGTGTGACCTCTGAGAAATGACTTAATGTCTCAGTGATAAATTTGCTCATCTATAAAATGTGCTTTAAATATAAATAATTACTAAAGGTGTTTTCTGAGGAGTAAATGAGAAAACACACATGAAGCACTTCAGGTAAGGTGTGGCACATAATCAGCACTTAATAAATGAAAGTTACAGTAATTATTAGGGTTTGTTTGAGTTCCTGAAAAGGTTGTTGGACAGAGAGATTAGCAATCTCTTCCTTTGAATCAATTTGCTGTTTTAGTGCAAAAGCAAGTTGGTGTTATGTCTGCTCCTGTAACAACCAGCGACGTGGGCTATAAACCACTCGAGACAGAAGCTGTCTTTACTGTGCTCTAGAAAGCCTTCACTAGGTCTAATATAGTGTGAAGCACACAGTGGGTGCTCAGGAAATGCTGCTTAAAGCTGTCAACAATGGGCTGGTCACGCAGTTCAAAACACTGCAGGTGGGACGGGCCTGGGGGCACAGCGGTTAAGTGTGCACGTTCTGCTTCGGCGGCTCAGGGTTTGTGGGTTCGGATCCTGGGTGCGGACATGGCACCGCTTGGCAAAGCCATGCTGAGACAGACATCCCACATAGAAAGTAGAGGAAGATGGGCATGGATGTTAGCTCAGGGCCAGTCTTCCTCAGCAAAAAGAGGAGGATTGGCAGCAGTTAGCTCAGGGCTAATCTTCCTCAAAAAGAAAAAAGCACTGTGGGTATCTGGATCTTTAAAGGAAATTGTACCCACCTAGGAGTCATTAAATGAGTTCTTCAGGGAAGGCAATAACAACGCGCCACCTGCTTGCTTCGTTCAGAAGTACCTCCCAACTGAGTTACCCCAGAAGAGTTGTTGTTCCTTGCTACATAACTGCATGACTGCCAGTCCCTAATAAGAAACGGCTTTCAGGATGGCTTGCTGGTATTTGTGTGTGTGTACAGAGGGAAGAGGCTGGCCACAGGGATGAGAACCACAGAGTAGATGAAACTTCTATTAACCTACTCCCAGCCTCCTGCACACCATGGTGTCCTAGTATGCTGTGTGTGTGTGTGTGTGTGTGTGTGTATTTGTGTGTGTGTGTGGCAGAGAGGTGGATACATCAGCAGTACCCATCTACCTCTGAAAAACAGGTTCAAACCTCATTTAATTCTATTATAAAATTATTCTTCAGGCATAATTTAGATTCTCTGAAAGTATTTTATCCACTGAACACCAAAACCTCTTTGGAGAGAATTAAAATGGAAAATGTGTAAACAAGCACTTCTCTAAATTAGACGATTTCTGGCTGAGCAGACCAAATGAGCCTTTTCTGGGGTGCAGAGTACAATGCATGGCTCTGGTCTTTGTTCTTGAGTAAGAAAAATTCAAGAGAGGAAAACCACTCTAGAATGAATAACCTCCAAATGCTAATTTTGCAAAACTAATACTTGTGACTCATTAATATTTGTAAGTCATCCAGTTTTTGCTATTTCGAAAAACAAACCACATGAAGTAGTAATTAATAGAAGATATCATGTCTTATTAACGTTCAGATAGTAATTACCAAAATCACAAATCCATCTGCTAAGTAGTCAGTAAACAAGACAAATGACTGTGCTCAGTTAAACAGATTATCAAATGCCTTTGGGAGCATAATCTAATAGCCCCAACTAAGCCATGAATCAAGCAGCTACTCCTTTTGCCACATGGACAGGCCAGAGCAATCCTATCTCCCATGTGAAGCAAGACAGAGCAGTAGAGACATCCGGCCGCTCGCCCTCTCTGGAGAGAACGCACTCTTGGCGAGTGTCAATGTTACTCATGCAGCTTTCCCTTACAGCCTCTGTACTGACACTTAAGATTCGGTTTCTTTAAAAGACATAAGAGAAAAGACCCAAAAGACGTCACCTAAAGTTAAATACAATCCCACAAGCTTATGCATATAGAATGCCTATCAATGAGGCTTCTCAGCTCCCAACACAGAGGAGAAATTTCATCTTCCTGCAAACTTCTATGTCGTTTCATCTCTACTTCTAGTCCAACATCCATTACTTATTCACATTTCACATCTCCTCTCCTAGACAGGCATCTCAGGAACAGAAACTATGTCTTATTAGTCTTTCAAGTACAACAGCAATGACAGTATCAACAACAACTAATGGTAATAATAATAACAATTGTCATTAAGATGCCTACCATTTCTTGTGATTATAAATGTGCCAATCACTCAGGTGAGTGTTCTAATTTTTGTCATTTAATATTCACAGCAGCCACTTGAGGTGGTACATCCTCACTTTACATAAGGCAACTGAGGCTCAGAGAGGTTGAGTGACAGGGCTGAGATTCATTTCTAAGTCTGGAAGATTCCAAAGCCTGTGTTCTGAAATACTATGCTAAACTGTATGTATTCCATACAGTGGCTAGGTCAGAGCCAAGTACATAGTAGACACTGAAAAATGTCAGCGGAATAAATGACTATCTTAATATAATTCATTCCTGCATCCCCTTGGTAGTTAAGGTTAAATCTTTGCAGTTTCTGCTTTCCTATATATTTTTCCCAGGTGTGCATGATGCTAAGGATTATTATCAGTACTGGGTATCCAAAAATGTCCATGAAACTTCCTCTTACCTTCTTTACATCAGAAAATAAACACCTCTCCAGGACTTGACCTCCTAGTTCAGTGTCTGCCGGGATGATATTCACAATAGGGCACATTCCATGGCTTTGCATTTGCATTGGTGTTACTCACATGTTGGGCTGCAGGCTAGATGGTAGGAGGCAGCCCAATGTTCTTGACACCTCTTCCCAGCTCTCTTCAACATCCTGAGCTCTACAGTCACATGGCAGGAAGCTCAAGGCCTAGTGGCCACTGACTTCACAATAGTCAATGTTCCCATTGGTGAGGGTACTGGGCTTTTGCTGGTTTAACCCTCTCAGCACATAGTCTTGTCCCTCCGTCTAGTAAGAGGACTTCTGCCATGCAGCCACATTATTGGAGGACTTACACCCCACTCAGCACTAGAGTAGAACCCTGGTTGGTTTAAGCCAGTCAGCACATCCATTGGCCTTGCCACAATGATTAGTTCAAGTAGGAAGATGCCATTCAAGCCAGTGAGAAACAAGGAGATGTTTCCTGGGGCCTTTGGGAAAAATGCTTCCTGGTTCAGAGAGCTACTAGGAAAAATTCTCTCTCTCCTTGTTGGACATTTAGGTAGAACAAGAAAGATCCAGAAGATGTGGGAAATCATTCTGGAACTATGAAGGAATCCAACCTTAGGATTAAGGAAGATACCACAGAAGACCAAGAAGAAAACCGGAAAGAAATTGTTTTTGATGCCGTAGCTGAGCCACTTAAGCCTTCCTCGAAAGCTTGGACTATTTCCAGGTTTTTCAGTTACATGAGAGTCTGAATTCCCTTTATTGATTAAGCTAGTTTTGAGCCAGATTTTCTCTGACTTAAAATTAAAAGATTCATAATATATACAGGTGATAACTTTGATTGTTTCATGCTCATCATAATATTCACTAATTTTTTTTCAGAACAGCGAGAGTGACAGCAGTCTGGAAGGACCACAGCTTATCACAAACTGTAAGCAGGCAAAATTCACCTGTCAAAGCCTGAGTGGAACTGGCCTGCATGATTTAGGGCTGTAATCTCACAGAATGCCCTCAAGTGCGTTTGACACTAGTGAACTGCGTTCCAGTCAATTCTTTCTATGGTAGTCATAAAGCCTAATTATGAAGACATGATGAGATCACTGCATAACTGGACCAAGAACTAATGGCTGCCCTAAGCACCAGATCAGCTCATCCCAGTGCTACCCTACACAGATCCTTCTTGGGTTTCATATATGTTCAACATTTTCAAATGAATTAATAAATATCAGTTACTTAGAGAATGATGTTCTCTGAGACCCCTATGCTGCCTTTGCTTACAACGACAACTGCCCTTGAAAATCATAAATTCAGCACAAATAAAAGAATTACAGGTTTTCATGCAAACAACCTGCAGCAAACTGTAATCACAGCTGCCTCGTGGTGACGTGACAGCTTGAATTTGACCTCTTAGACTTCTACTTATGAAGAATGGGTTCTTCCCAAATGCTGGAAATTTTGGATATGAGGATGAGAAAGGAGACGACAACAGGGAGAGACTAGAACAGCAGGCATTGAATCTCCAAAGCTTTATCGTGAGAGTGAGAAAATGGGATATGGCAACCTCTTCTTATTAGAGTCTGCTTCATGGGTAAGCAACTTGTACAGTCACACAGGGCCCTCTGCTCAGGAGCACATCTTGCTTGTTTTAAAGGTCTGCTGTCACCATCTTGAAACTCTTAATACTTTTTGAGCAAAGGACCCTGCGTTTTCATTTTAACTTTAACTTTAGTCTGCAAATTAAGCAGCCTGTCCTGCTTGTTACAGATCTTCAGTTCCTTCTATTAAAATCACACAAGAGCAAAAAGAATAGAAATCTTACCAAAGATCTGCCTTAGATTTCCTTTATGCCTCCTCTCTTTTTTGACTGTCTGCTCCTTCTTGACTGCCTTCTTTGAACTGAACAAATATTTTCAGTGTGACGTTGTAATTCTTCTGTGGATTTACTATATTTTTTGTTATATTCTCAGTGGGGTTGCAATACGCATTTTAATTTATCACAGCCTTCTTCAGATTAATGCTAATTTAATTCTGGAAAATATAGAAACTTTCCTCCAATATAATTCCATTCCCTCATCCCTTCTTTGTGCTATTATTGTCATATATATTAAATCTATATATGTTATAAACCCAACAACACAGTGTTAAAATTATAGTTTCATACAATCTCATGTCTTTTAAAGAAGTTGGGAAAAAATGAGAAAAAAGTATTTAAGGAATCTTTTATACTAACCCACATATTTATTATTCACAGCGCTCTTCATTTCTTCCTGTGGGTCCGCGTTTCCTTTTGGTGTCTTCCTAAAGGGCTTCTTCTTTCCGTACATCTTGTAAGATAGATCTACTAGCAACAAATTTGCTCAGTCTTTGTTTATTTGGGAATGTTTTTATTTTGCCTTCATTTTTGAAAATAGTATTGTTAGATATAGAATTCTTGTTTGACAGTATTTTTCTTTCCACCTTCTGAATATGTCATTCTACTGCCTTCTGGCCCTTATGGTTTTAGATGAGAGGCCAGCTGTTAACCGTATTGATGCTTGCCTATGTATGATGAGTTGTTTTTCTCTTGCTGCTTCTAAGATTTTCTCTTGGCCTAGGCTTTCACAGTTTGATACGATGCGTCAAGGTGTGATCTGTTTGTATTTGTCCTACTTGGGTTTCTTTGAACTTCTTAGATGTGTAGGTTAATGCTTTTTTAAAAGGCAAGTTTGAGACATTTTTGGCCATTATTTTTTCAAATAATTTTTTCTGTCCCTCTCTTTTCTCTACATGGGACTCTCATTACATGGATGTTGCTATGCTTGATCTTGTCCCAGGTTTTTGAGACTTTGTTCTTTTTACTTCAATCTTTTTTCTATTTTTCAGATTGGGTAATTTCTATTAATTTATAGTTCCCTGATTCTTCTGCTTTCTCAAACCTACTGTTGAGTGCCTGTAGTGATTCTTGTTTTTACAATTATTTACTCTTCAGCTACAGAATTTCCACTTGGTACTTTTAATAATTTATATGTCCTTATTAAGAATTTCTATTTATTGATCTATTGTTGTCACATCTGCCTTTAATTTTTTAAAATATGGTTTCCTTTAGTTCTTTGAAAATATTTATAATAGCTTCTTTGAAGCCTTAGTCAACTAATATCCGGTAATACTGAGACCATTTCTATTAACTGCTTTTTTCCTGAGTATGGGTCACATTTTCATGTTTCTTGGCAGGTCTCATAATTTTTCTCTCAGAAATGGGATGGATATTCTAGATAATATATTGCAGCTACTCTGAATTCTGATACTTTTTCCCTTGGAAGTTGTTGCTGCTGTTTTGTTTCTTTAATAACTTGACTGGGCTAAATCTGTGAAATATGTTTCCCCTGTGGTCACTAATGCCTCTGCTAGGTTGTTGTTGTGGCTTTAGTTTTAAATATATATCCTTCATTTTCTTTTTAAACTTGGCTTGCTAGAGGTTGCTCCTGTGTCTACATACGTTAGTGGTCAGCTAATGATTTTGACTTTTCCCTTTTCTGCCTTGAATTCAAAAATTATGTAGGCCATCCTGGTTGTTACAGATCTTCTTTTTCTCTATTCTTCTTTCATGGATCTCCTTTCACACACTTAAGTCCAAACTATGCTAATGGCTCAAGAGCAATAAAATCTTTCTTACACTTCTAAGACAATTTGCAGAAACAATTCACACTACTATTGCTATAAAGCACACAAATTGACTTGCAACAAGTTGGAAACATTCAGTCAACTCTCCAAACACCACTTGCTGTCTATTCTGTCATGTGGTCTTCCCTCTAGGCAAAGAATGGTAAATATCTGATGCTGCCCAGCTTGCTGTCAATCAATGCTCCGCACCTGTAGCAGACATCACTAATCAATTGTGACTTCCTTTCTTGCTAACTCCAGACATGGCCCCAGAGTCCTCCTCAAACAGAACTCCAGGCAGCCATTACATGGTTGAGGAGATGAGACCTCCTAGCCATACCTTCTTTGAGTCCCCGAAGCTGAAGTTTGTAACTCTTTGTACTATCTGCTCTGCTTCTGTCCACTAGTCAAGGCTTTGGGTTTAGTTTCCTGAGGAATATGTCCTCTTTTATTTGGGCCTCAGGCTCAGCTCCTTCAGTTCAGTTTTTCTTCTGGACCTCTGCACTTACTGCCTTGGTGATTTCCTCCATTCTCATGATTTTAAATCCCATCCACTTATTGGCCCTTCTCACATTTATATTTTTAGGTTAAACCTCTTCCCCAAACTCAACACCCTACATATCATCTCCACTTGGAAGTCTAAAGGACATCTTCAGGTGACCATGCCCCAAACTGAACTCTTGATTTTCCACCTGGAATCTTTTCCTCCCCACTAGGCTTTCTCCATCCTGATTGATATTAAATTTATTCTCTCAGATGCTCAGACCAAAAAACTTAGAGTCATCCTTGATTCTTCTCATTCTCTCTCACAACATCAGAAAATCCTATTGCTTCTACCTTCACAATAAATCATAAGCCCATACCTTCTTACTACTGTCATTGCTACCATCCTGGTGTGAGCCACAACATCTCCCACAGGATTATTGCAACTGATTTCACTACTTCACTACTCTATCCTATAGTCAACATAGTCTCCAGAGTGATCTTTGATCCCTGGTATTTTATACCCAACATAGTAGCTGGAAGGATCTTTTTCAAAAGTAAGGCTGATTGTGTCACTCCTCTGCTTAAAACATTCCAATGGCTTCCCATTTCACTTAGGATAAAAGCCAAAGACTTTTCAGTGACTTACAATACTTTGCACGGTGTGTCCTGCCATCCCCTTTAATTCACTGATCTCATCTTTCACTATACTACCTCTTACTCCTTTCCAGGCATGCTGGCCTCCCTGATATTTTTAAAAACACTATTTTTGGATACTTTGCATTGGCAGTTTCTTCTTCCTGAAATGCTCTTACCTTAGATATCCATGTGGCTCATTCTTTTACCTCCTTGAAGTTTTGCTCAAACGCCACCTTCTCAATGTGGCCCACCTTGACCACCCTATTTCAAATTGCAAATCTATCCTTCCCATCTGCCTCTCCCCCACTGCCATTCCTTTTTGCCCTTCTTCCACATCCCTCTCACCCTTTTCCACATTCTCTTTTCTTTCCATAGTATATTAACTTCTGCTGTATGGTAGAATTTACTTACTTAATATCCTTATTGTTTATTATCTGTCTCCCCCCCTCTAGAATGTAGCTCAGAAAGGTAGAGATTATTGTTTTGTTCACTGGCATAGTATCAAAGTTTCTAGAAAAGTGCCTGGTGCAGAATAGGTATTCAAATAGGTATTCATTTGTTGAATGAGTGAATCAGTGGTGGATCTATGGTTCTGATATAGGTAGGTGTTTTTGAAGACAAGGACTAAAGATGAGAACAGTTCCCAAAGAAACTTCAGGAGTGAAACAGTTCAAAGAAATGTTAAGAGAATCTTCATGAAAAAGAGTCAGTGGTTAAAAAAAAAAAAAACTGAATGAGATATTATATCCTCATCTTGACAAGTCCTGGGGTACACTAGCATATTAAAGGTTCTGAGAAGTCCTGCAGGCAACAAATGGACTTAAATTCATTATGCTCTGGCTTTTTTCAGAATCATATTCTTTATCTTTGATTTTCTATAGTTTGAAAATGACATGCTTAGGTGTAGTTTTTTTGGCATTTTTTCTGTGTGTTATTCTCTAAGCTTTCTGAATCTGTGGTTTGGTGTCTGACATTAATTTTGGGAAATTTTTAGTCATTATTTTGTCAAATATTTCTTCTATTCCTTTCTCTCTTTCTTCTGGTTTTCCGATTATGCATATGTTACATCTTTTGTAGTTGTCCCACTGTCCTTCCATGTTCTGTTCTGTTTTTTTCAGTCTTTGTTTTCTTTGCTTTTTGGTTTGCTATTGATATATCCTTTAGCTCAGAGATCTTTCTTCAGCCATGTCCAGTCTACTAATAAGCCCATCAAAGACATTCTTCATTTCTATTACAGTGTTTTTTATGTCTAGCATTTCTTTTGGTTCTTTCTTAGGATTTCCATTTCTCTGCTTACATTGCCATGGGTTCTTGCATGCCATCTACTTTATCCAGGAGAACCCTTAGCATATTAATCATAGTTGTTTTCAATTCCCGGTCTGATAATTCCAACATCCATGCCATATCTGGTTCTCATTCTTACTCTGTCTCTTAGAGTTATTTAATTTTTTTAAAGATTTTACTTTTTTCCTTTTTCTCCCCAAAGCCCCACGGTACATAGTTGTATATTCTTCATTGCGGGTCCTTCTAGTTGTGGCATGTGGGACGCTGCCTCAGCGTGGTTTGATGCGCAGTGCTATGTCCACGCCCAGGATTCGAACCAACGAAACACTGGGCCGCCTGCAGCCGAGCGCGTGAACTTAACCACTTGGCTACGGGGCCAGCCCCTCGAGTTATGTTTTTTGCCTTTTAGAGTAACTTGTAATGTTTTTCTTGATAGCTAGGCATGATGTACTGGGTAAAAGGAACTGCTAGAAATAGGCTTTTAGTAATATGATGTAGAGATGTCCTATGATTATACCTTCATCTTTTAGTGAGCCTATGCCTCTGGGCTGTGAACTTCACAAGTGTTTCTCAGTTTTTTTCTCTCTCCTAAGGTGGGACAAGATGGCTAGAGAAGGCTGGAGTTGGGTATTTCCCTCCTCCCTTGTGGAAGGCTAGAGCTGACTGGAGGTCAGTTCCCCCGGGTCAGTTAGGCTCTGCTTAACTAGTTCTTCCTGAGGGCAGACATTGCTAAGAAGGACAGAGTGCTCTGGTGTATTTCCACTTGGTTCCTTTTCTCCTCATCCTGCCAAAGTAGAAGGGATTTTTTTCTGATATTTACTGTGAGAGCCTAGTCCACCTCTTGGAGGTAAATTTCACAAAATGATGGGGTGCCTCTGTGACTGAGTCCCCTTGAAGTTTTTAACTCTTAGAGTTGTCCACACTGAGCCTCGAGCAACACATCACTTCCAGTTCAGGTTTTCCTACCCCAGCAATGGTCTCCGAAGCAGTTTCCTCCTGTGAGTTTCTGCTCCGATAAGACGAGACTCCCTGTGCTCGCCTGTCTGTCTGTCCAACCTGGGGGGCAGGAGTTTGCCCTGTGTCCTCCCCTCTCTTACAGATCCAAGAAGAGTTGCTGATTTCTCAGTTTGTTCAGCTTTTTACTTATTGTTAAGATACAGTGGCAATTTCTAAGCTCTTTATATGTGAAACTGGAAACTGGAAGTCTTAACTTTTTTGATCCAATCTCAAACTTCCAAAAAAGGCTTATATATTATGATATATAAGTAAAATGAGTCCCACTTGTGAGTGTCGGCTCTGGAGATAGACTACGTGGGTTTGTATCTTGGTTTTGCCATTTACAGGAGTTATTTCGTGTCTCTAAGCTTTAG
Source organism: Equus quagga (assembly GCF_021613505.1). Taxonomy (NCBI): domain Eukaryota; kingdom Metazoa; phylum Chordata; class Mammalia; order Perissodactyla; family Equidae; genus Equus; species Equus quagga. The sequence goes on along the minus strand of NC_060273.1, from coordinate 72,987,245 downwards.
CTCTTTTATCTGTAAAATGGGATGGTAGTATATCATGGTTTTGAGTGAGGATTAAATAAGTATCAAGTACATAATAAGCATGCCTATAATTTTTTAAATTAAACTATTTGAATGCATATGATCTGCTAGGTATTATCCTAGATGCTGGAGATACAGAAGTAGAAATTGGCTCCTGGGTTCCTGGAGCTGATGTTCTAGAGGCAGGAGACAGACTAGAAATATGTAAACCGTCAATGAACACTTTCTGATAGTGATAGTGTTATGAAGAAAATAAATCAGGGTTATGTGATAGAGAGAGGGGAACAGAGGGCTGCTTTAGATTGGGTTAGTCCAAAAGGCTTTTCAGAGCAAGGGACACTTGCACTGAGAGTTCAACAGCGAAGAGCCAGGCAAGCAAAGATCTTTCTGGAAAAACAGCAGCACAGCAGAGGGAAGAACAAGAACAGGGGTTTAAAGGTGGAAATGAGTTCGGCTTGGTCAGGATTAGATGAAAAGTCCACGTGGCTGGTCATGGAGAATACAGGAGAGAAATGGCATCCGTACTGCTTTAAACACCACCAACACCTCTGGGCCTTGATTTAGGCGATGACCTCTCAATTTATAGTCTTTTATTGGGAGGAAAGGAGAGCCGTTCTAGGGAATTCTAGCAATGACCCAGGGGTCTGGAGAAGAAGGGAGATGCAATTATCAGAGTCTTGGAATTCAGGGGGAATTGACCAGCCTGTTTTGAATAGGTTTTCCAGGTTGGGGTGGTGATCTTTGCTCTCCCCTATCCACAAAAAAAGGGCAGTGGGGTTAAGTTGGATATGAATGACCAACTCAGAGGGTAAAGGGATATGAATTAAAAACTCAGAAAAAAGGTCCATACCTGAGTCTTATTGATACTGTGTTTTCCCCTGGCCTCTAAGGCTCTCATTCTTGTTGAAACCTATGTTCATTTCTCTCAGTTGACATGTTAGTCTGAAAATTCTCTTTTGTGTATTCTTTCTCCACGTCCCCCTTTTTGGATGGTAGAGACAAATCTCTTGGGTATAACTAAACATCCAAGAAAATGCTCAGCAAACACCATACGCTATCACTTTTAGCTTGTAAAAGCTCAGTTACTCAGCATACCATAATTAAGTCCTTTACCAGACATAAAACCCTCCCCACATGCCCAGTGAATATAAATTTCCATTGGTATTCATTTGACCTTGCCAAACTAGACTGAAAATTTTGTTCCGTTTGTGCCAAGGATAATTTTTTTTAGTGCTGTTCTCAATGACTATAGTTGAAAGGGGGAGAAAGTGATACCTCTGTAACTCAAACCAGATCCTTCTGCAATAATACATTGGCAAGTGACAATGTGATGATATTATTTTATGTGTGCGTGCTTTTGTTTCCGATCTTATTGTTTCTGATGGCAGAACCACTCCGTTTGTTATTCTTCTGCTACACAATGGGAAAGGGAGGTTAGAGGATTGCTGACCTCCCTGCAGCATCACAAAATTCTTTTTTTTTTTTTTTTGAGGAAGATTAGCCCTGAGCTAACTACTGCCAATCCTACTCTCCTTGTCGAGGAAGCCCGGCCCCCAGCCAACATCCACGCCCATCCTCCTCCACCTCATATGTGGGATGCCTACCACAGCCTGGCGTGCCAAGCGGTGCCATGTCCGCACCTGGGGATCCGAACCGGCGAACCCCGGGCCACCAAGAAGCAGAACATGCAAAACTAACCGCTGCGCCACAAGGCCGGCCCCAACAAAATTCTTAATGAGAATCCTTGCTCATAGTGGGCCTCCTTGGTAATGTCCAGAAATAGCACCCATTCTCAATAATCTTTCCTTTCTGCATGGGTGGTGTTTTCTTGACAGATCTAAGCCCAGTCAAGGGTACCCTATGATACTAATTCAAAGATTGAGGGGTTGTTTGCCTATAGGGATTTACTCAGATGTCATCCTCCCTCTTTCTCAAATTCCTGGCTTTTGAGCAATTTCATTATTCTTAGCAACTCTAGCAGAGGGTAAGCAAAAGGCATTGGGGAGAAAATTCAGGCCACTTGTAGCTCCTCATTAACAGGTATGGGAAAAACCTGGGTGGGTGATAGACAGGATTGAAATTGTCCAAAGTGAGGTCTGAGAATTCTCTAAAGGTTTTCATGAGTCCCACCTTAGCTTGTTCTTTCATGGATAATCGAGAGTTGACTATAAATGAGAAACAAGTCTTAATTACATGTCTTAACTACTATAAATGAGAAACATGTCTTAATTAAAACATGTCTGAATTACTTCATGACTGACTAATAAAGAAGTTATATCCTCAAATCTTGAATGTAGATTATAATTTAGAAGAGAACCGTGTGTATGAGTGCAGGTGTGGGCACACTTGTATGTTATGTGTTTGTGCATGAGTGTGCATATACGTGCATGAATTTTGTTTGTTTTTAATATGGGCATGAACAGATTAATCAAAACTCTTTTTTTCTAACCTCCAGCAGCTCATCCAGGTCTGAGCATTAGCAGCAATCTGGTACATGACCCATCATTCTTCCCTAGGCGTCAGGAGAGTTCCAAACTCTTTGGATCTTCCTTAGTATGTTTGTGCTCAATCGTTTAGACAGTCTCAACCCACTCATTCAGTAACCATTCACACCATGTCACTCTGTTTCTTTTTTTCTTATACTAAGTCACAATCATCTCCAGGGAGCCAGGATTCTCAAATTCAAATCCTTTTGTGCTCTAGAGCTTATCAAGTTATCAGCCTGCCCCTCAGTTTTCTATCCTGGCTTTAAGGGATCAATTGAATTACCTAAGATAGCAAATCTTTGGACAATAGATCCCATGAAGAGACTGAAGGGTCCAGCGGTGCAGGTGGCTAAATCCTTTTCTCCCAGCTGAGAGCTTCTTTATGCACATCGCATCTGTGATCATGATAAACAAGGTCACAGAGCAGTGAGAAATGGGAAACTAACTGCCTCGTGCATGCCAAGACATAGCTCCTGCTGAAGTGTATTGTGAGAACCACCTTGAGGAAGAGGACAGGTAGAGAAAGCTATATCCATGGGAGATATTACAGCCGTGGAGGTATGAAAGAGGCCTGGGGAATCTGGAAGGACAGCCTAGGAAACTGTTTCTTTACCTGGAACAGCATTAAGCAGGCTAAAATGTCTATGTGGGAATTATACTGCATGCTGTTTTAATTAAAGTTGATTGTATTCTACCTTGGAATTATAACTAATTCTGTTTGCTCTGAAAAATTCTGATTTTTTTTTTAAAACATCCTTTGCTTCAGCAGCTAAGATTTCAAGTCAAAGGGATTGGAAAATAATCCCATGTGTTTCCAATTGGGTGAATTGTTTGCTTGTCAAGTTATTTCCTAAGATTTTTTTTTTCAATTAACATATTAGATCCTTGAGGAGTTCTCTGGATAAATGCCCAAGTTGCTGTTTGGTTAAGTAGAATAGCACAAAGCCTGTGTTCAGGGAACCCAAACCTCTGCTTAGTGAGAAGGTCAAACCTCACCTTAATTATTTCCTTTAAAAATCAAAAGGTTTTTTACAATTATTTTAGAGGTTTTTTTCAAAAAAAATTCTCTATCAGATAAGCATTTTGGCTATGGTGCCTGATTCTTGAGAAAAAACAAAAGGAAAGAAAAAGGACCCTATTATCAACCATATTTGTGATGCTATTAATGATCACTTTGTTTTATTCTGAAATTTCTACTTTAGGCAGATTACCTAGCATCTAGCTAGAAGCAAAACGAGACACATGTAAACTAGGCATATGTGGCCCATTGTGACAAACAGAACCTATGAGGAATTAAAAGAGGTAATCTTTCACAAGTGAGGGGAAAAAAAAGTGTGTGTGTGTGTTGCAGGTGTGACTAGGGGAGACTTTGGACTCAAAGAACGTACGTACAACTTCTAGATTTAGCTGTAGCTCAAATTTGAAAACCAAATATTTAAAACTTGGATCCTATTTCATCAAAGCTGAAAGAGAAACTGGAGAAGAGAACAAACATTTTTTTGAGTGAATGGTATTGTTAAGGTGAACCAGATCGCTAATTGGTAATGTCCGTAAAGAGGCAGGGCTGGCCCGGATATGGAACTATGGAGAGGGCGGGACTTGCCGTTGGTGTAGAAAAATAGATGGGAAGTCATCCCTCGCTTACTGCAGTGCATTCCTGCTCTACTAGTTACCGTTGATTTGTTTACGTATTTATCCATTCATTCCACTATTATGTGTTAAACTGCTACCAGTTGCCAGGCACTGAAGATACAACAATAAACCAGACAGACTTACATCCAGCCCGTATGCTACTTACAGTCTAATGAAAGATGCAAACGATTAATTACACAAGACATAACTATGCCATATGGCCCTTGCTAACATGAGGTAAGGCCAAGTAGCTCCGGGAGCGCTTAGTGGGACCACCCAACAACATCTGGGGATGGTGTTGAGCTGCCAGGAAATAAATTCCTTAAGGAAGCAGCATTTTAGCTGAGGCTGAAAGTGTGAGCCAGGTAAATGGGGATTGACAGCAAAGGGGGAGGGAGAAGAAGAAAAAAGGGTTCTGGTGGTACGTTGGAGGAACTAAAACAAGTTTTGAATGTCTTTGGTGTTAAGTTTGGAAGAGGGTGGTAGAAAACGTGGCTAGAGGAGTGAGCAAAACTTACAGCCATGCTGACTTGAGACCTAACCTCTGGGATCTTAGAATCAGATGGAACTGGGCTTGACTCTCAGTTCTGATCTTTGCCAGCAACTTGGGTAAGTCACCTTACTTCTAAGCCTTGTTTTCTTTATCTATATAATAGGGATAGACCTACTTCATAAGATTGCTTGGAAAATTAAATGACAAAATATGTCTCTACCTGGCAGATTGGAGTATTCAATAAATAACAGCTATAAAGGTTCCTTTTAGAATGGCCACATACAAGGGCATTCCAGCAAGGAATAAGATCTCAGAGAAAGTAAGCTCTATTGCTGTCATTAGCAAGGCTAGACCTGTCGGCATTTTGGAGTGGGGTTAATCTCCTGTTGTGTCTCAGATACTTATTCTTTATGAACGGTTAGTCTTATCTTTAGTTTCAAGAGAGCAAAGATTTCCTAATGTAAGCAATGGAGTCGCTTGATAAAATATCATTTTAGGTAATGTGTCCATCTGCTATTACACTTATTATCCTGGTCATTCTTGCTGCTTGATAAGATCCTCAAATTGCCATCACGTCCCCCTCTGAACGGACATAAGAAATAAATGAAATAAACTATTGACCACATGCAAGGGTTGCTAATACATAAGATACCTTCTTTTTGTTATCAGCTTAAGACCCTGGTAAGCAGGAAAAAAAAATCCCAACCCTAGACAGTTATTATTACAGATGGTTTCTAAAAAAAGACGGGTCTGTTGAGATTCTTACAGTTCTTTTGATTGCTTTTCACATCACTGGGCTCAAACAAACAAAACCTCTCTCCATAGATAGATAGACAGTAGGAGAGCACTCACAGAGCAAAAAAGCTCTCCTGAGCCACAAAGACAAGCCTTTGGCTAATTTCTTTTAGCCCCTAAGGCTGTGGGCTTGGTTTTTCTGTATGAGCACTGTAACATACCTATAGCAAGAACTTACTCCATACCAGGTAAATGGGATCATAGAGATAAAGGACATATTTATGCCCTCCTGAAGGTCGTTGGTCTTCTGGGGGAAACAGCCAGTAAGTTAGTGTTTTATTTAATGTTTTCCAATGTCCAGTACCTGTGCTAAGTGCTTCATATATTTTATTAGATTTGATCTTCCAAACAACCCTTTGAACTAGACAATATTAACTTCAATTTTCAGATAAGAAAATTGAGATTTAAGAGTGGTTACTAGTGACTTGCCCAAGGAGAGATAGGTAATATGTGGCAGAGCTGGGATTGAGCTGGGGCAGTCTTACCCAAGATTGCCGCTTTTGAACACTAGCCATACCACCCCTGCATTCTTGATGGCATGTAAATAGGTTTCCATGATGCGTGGTAGTAAAGGTCCTAAGTACTGTGGAAGCAGTACTGACAGAAGGCAGGGAGAGAGGAGAGGAGAGTCGGGGCCAGAGTAACTTTCCAAGGGAATAGCCTCTGCACCGAGTTTGGAAGGCTGAGCAGGAATGGCAGATGAAGAGCATGAAGAAGCAGATGCCTCTGACTCAGAGGGAGCAGCGTTTACACCTTCAAGAGGAGGACGGCTTCAAGGAAATGCAGGTAGCTCAGAAGAGCTCTTGGTTATCTGCGTCAATAAAGGAAACATGAGGGAGAGATGACCTAAAACTCATGTCTGTTTGGCTTCTGTATGGATAATGTTTTTATTTATTTATATCCTGCCTCATTTTGCAAAGGTTTTGAGGTAAAATTCATTACATGGTTTTTATGCAGTGACCTTCCTAATTAAGTTTTTCTCAGCACTGTCATGTTCGTCTTTGTATTCCCTGAGCCATATGCAGAGCGACTTGAATAAAAGTTGAATTAAATTTACATACTTTGAGCACGCTGTCAGTAGTTAGCAAGGGCAACTGGTCCCAGAAGCTTGGTGGGTGGCAAGAAAAGCTGGGCCAAAACCTAAAATTACTTAGATCGAATACCGTATTTCACTAAATCTAAGGTGCCATTGATTACCAGGCATACTGTTACTTTATGTATTACTAAGCAAGAAAAAATTCTGCAAATTAAACTATTGTACAATGTTAGATTGCAAGACGCAATCTGACTTTAGATATGTTAAAATATGAAAAAGGTGTCTTTAAAGAGATAATATATAGTGATGATACTACCTTCTCAATAATCAGAAATTCTAAAAAGTAAGGATACTCTGGTTGAGTGAGAGAAAATGAGAACTCTTAACACCTTTCTGATGGCAATTTACCCTAACAATCCAAACTCTAAATATTCTGCAAATACTTTGTCCCAGCAATTGTACCTCTAGGAATTGAGCCTAAGGAAATAACATAAAAGTTGATAAGGATGTCATCACAGAATTATTTATAGTCATAAAAAATAAAAATAACCCCCAAATCTTCATTTTGTGTGTATATTATGTTAGAGTTTCACAATATATTAAAGTGACGATAGAGAAATATTTACTTAAGTGGAAAAACATTTTATGATACACCAAGTTTTAAAAATCGAGTAATAAAACATTTGTTATAGGACAAAATTACTGCTGTGAAAGGAAAATACATTCACATTTCAAACTTAGGTAAGAATAAAGTCTTGAATGCTCTATATCAAAATGTTAACAGGGGTTGTCTGGATGTAGGAAACAGTTGATCTTTTTCTTTTCTCTATGTTCTAATTTTTCAAAAACTGGAAAAACAAACATTAGACTAAGATTTTTAAGTAGATAATATGCAGGTGGATAATGGAAAATTAACTACCTCGACTTAGAAACTTAATTTTCTGTGGAATATGTTCTTGAATCTTTCCTGTTTCATAAATGAGTGGGCCACGCTGGTTCTGAGGGTCCAACCACTTCCAGGTGGTTCCAAATTAAGTCCCTGGTTAAAAGGTGTGGAGAAGGATGTTGGGTGCCCAATTGGAAATATCGCTTCATCACCTGGAGTTTTCTCTCAAAAGTTGGTACCTAAACGAGAAAATAAATACCACAGACCACAACCATGCCAAAGAGTCTGGGGAACTCCAACTTTGTGATGTAATCTTAGTCTGAGGCAAAGTGTGAGACCCTGAGCTCAGGCAAGGCAAATTCTAGGTCCTACATTTGGGAGGGAGGGTCGTGATCAGAAGTCAAGGTTAGGCCTCAATTTTTACCATGGCTAAAATGGCAAATCCTCTGGATCTGTCTCGAAACAACACCACACCTGCAACAAATTCATCAATTCTTCATAGATGAAGTCATTTCCTGATAGATAAAGCCTTGGCAGCTTAGACCCCATTTTAAGGATAAAGCACAACATTTTGACTGTACCTCTGGTCTTACCAGAGTCCACAGGAGACACTTGTTTTGAATGGTCAATCATAGCATTCCTGCTTGAATAGGCAAGACTGTAACTATGCATTCCACTTGTATAATTTATCTCCAAACTCATGAGTTGCCTTTTGATATATTTTTCAATACAGCTTTATATTTATTTATAGCTTGCTTTAAAAAAATTAACCTGTCTTTTATGCTTTCCAACACCGTATATCTAACTTTTCCTTAATTTAAAGCTCATTCTTTTAAAAGTTTTATTTTGCAATCAATTTTTATTTATTTGTGTGTAGACTTGGGTGTGTCATATCATTTGTCAACTCTGCAAGGTTTGATCAATTTGTAGTCTATCAATCATCTATCTTTTTAATATAATATTTGACACATGTAACCTAAAACAGTAAAACAAAGATTTCAAGTGACATGGAAGCTCCTCCCCTAGGTCAATGGGAGAGGGGACAGTATTTGGGGAAAGTTTGGGTATTCTATTAGGCATTTGCTATCTGTCTTCCTTGAATCACTTTCTTCTTCTTCTTGGATAACAGCACCCTCCCTTCACTGGAGAAACTTAATCTTTCCTCCCCATGTTGTCTTAATAGGGTTGCCAACCCCAGTGCTTTGCCTTCCTGGCTGCAGACCTAGGCCTGGCTAATCAGAGCACCCCATTCACCCAGCCAGGATAATTGACTCAGGTCTGGGCACCAAATCCAAACCTAGCAATCAGAGAACTTCTCTGGAATTATTTATGTATGGACACTGAGAAAGGAGAATTTTTCTCTTCTTTTTCATCTTGGATTGTGAGTCATGGGAACACAAATCTGGAGCTAAACCTTACTAGCTCTGGCAGTGTGGGAGAGGCCCACTAGCAGGAGGGAAAATAAGGCGACTACCCAAAGAGAAGCAGAGCTAAGAGTGAGCACAGTGACAGACACATTTAATGATGAGTCCTTAGACACAGGATGCCACCTCCACCCTTTGATTTCCCAACAAAATCCCTTTCTTTTTCTTGGTATAAGCTTGTTGGAGCTGAGTTTCTATCATTTGAAACTGCCCAAGTTCCTGACTAATCCTTGGTCTTCTGATTAACTTCCAAATCATGCTAGGTACATACATATGCTCTCTGTACATGTAGGATTGGCTGTGCTCAGTTGAATTCTCTATCATAAGAGCATCCACATAGGTACAGTCTTACTAAAATCGCATTAGAGCATAGTTATTCTAAAAAGAATATGAGTGACTTCAGCCCCAGTGTTGTATTTTCCACAAGTTGCAGCCTTACCATAGTTTTCCATATCTATTGTTTCCTTTGCCCTCGTGTTCAGACTTTAGTTCTGAACTGGCATATTCACCCACTCCTGAGGCAATTAGACTCTCAATTTTACCTTGCCAAAGACCCAGCACAGTCTGAAGGCCTGGGTTTCCCAGAGTCCTATCTTCTTTGTTCTCAAGATTATCGAAGACTACTTAGAAAGAAAATGATCATGAGGCTATATAAGAAGCAGTAAGATTTTACAGAAATTCAGGCTGACTTTAGAAGGCAGCTGGAAAACAGGACACTCCTCCTCCCAGCCTCTCCTCTCCCAAACAAATGCCATATGTCTGTTCACAATGCATTCTGGCTCACTGCTATGTGGTTGACCTTCGATACTGAAAAGATGCCAAAACACTTGGGACCTAGTTTTCCTTTTAGCTCATTGTTACAGTCATATTTAATATAGTTGAAGGAAAAATTAAAATTATGATAAGCTGGCCTATAATTCTTTAAAGTAGTCCATCAATGAGACCAATCTCTAGATACTTCATGATATTTATGATAGTTCACAGAAGAAGGAGCCTTTTGGAGGCCCTGGGGAATAATCCTTCTGTTACCTGGGGCTGTGTTCAGAACCACTTCAACATTTGTGTCATCTGTATAACATCTAAGCAGTAGGACATTTTCACTTCCTTTTTCTAAATACCATGAATTCCATTCCAGATTAGTATATTGGATGCAGGATTGTTAATGTAGGGTTTGCCCTTCCCTGTGCGGCATGGTAGAATGGTGTATCTTCTTATTACATCTATAGAGTAAACGGAATGTCCCCTCAAATTAAAATGGCTTTTATATTGGTTTCTTAGGGCTGCTGTAGCAAAGTACCACAGACTGGGTGGCTTAAAACAACAGAAATCTATTGTCTCCTAGCTCTCGAGGCCAGATGTCTGAAATCAGGGTGCTGGCAAGGCCATGCTCCCTCTGAACCTGTAAGTGAGAATCATTCCTTGCTTCTTCTAACTTCTGCTGTTTGCCAACAGTCCCTGGTATCCCTGGCTTGTAGATGCATCACTCCGATCTCTGCCTCCATTGTCACATGGGTGTCTTCTTGTGCGTCTCTCTTCTTCTTATGTGGACACCAGTCATATTGGATTAGGGCCCACTCGAATTCAGTGTGACCTCATTTTAAAGTGATTACATCTGCAAAGATCCCCTTTCCAAATGAGGTCACTTTCTGAGGCACTGCAAGTTAGGACTTCAACATATCTTTTTGGGGGACACAATTCTACTCATAATAGCTTTAGTTGTTGCCCCTGATTGTAATATTAATAATACATGCTTACTACAAAAATAGTAAAATGAGAAGATGAAAAAGAAATTCAAAACCACCCAGATTTCTACTACCAAAAATAACCATGTTAATGATTTGGTGAACATCTTTTCAAATGTTTCTCATATAAATCAAATGGTTTCTTTCTTTACCATCAGAAATAAGTCAAGTTGAAGGACAGAGGCAGTTAAAGATGTCTGCAGTTTCATGCAAATTATAATAAATGATGCTGTGATATGCTTTTTTCCCCTTCTCTTTCTTTTGCTTTTTTTTTTTTTTTTTTTTGTCCCACTTGTACAACTACCTGTTTAGGATAAAGCCTATAAATAAAATGTCTGGATAGAACAAAATATCCATTTTTATTCATACTACCAAATTATCCTCCAGAAAGGATCCACCAACTTTTACTCTCACCAATAATGCATGAGAGTTCTCATTTCTCCCACTTGCTTTGCCCTTTTGCTTACAAGTATTAATGAAATATATGTTTAAAACTTTAAATTTATGGATATTTACAAATATGTTCTCCTTTATGGAATTCTAAACCATGGTTCTTCCTCATTCTTAGATAACAAACAGGAATCCATAATTTTGTCTAGTATTTTCCTAATTTGATTTCTAAATCTTTAAATCTTCCACCCATCCAGAATTTTTTATTTTGTTTTGTTTTTTGGTGTGTGGTAGGGAGTTGCAATCCCGACATTCTGATAGAGCTGAGTTTCATTTCTTTGTTTTGATTTTTAATTCACCTTAAAAGTCTGTATTGTTTGGGGATGTGAATGGGGAAATTCAGTGTGTTTCCTGCTCCCCTTTCCAGGGGATCAGATTTATTTAATAAAAGAACTTATACTAATTCACAGAAAAATGCATTTTCAAATAGCAATCAGCAACATAATGTTGAGCACATAGTAATAAGTAGGACTTTTAGCCTGGATACTCGTGGTTAATTGAATTTCTCAGCATTCTTGCTATAACTATCCCCTTTCTCTCCCACTCAAAATAGCTTATGAGATTGTGAAAATCAATGACATTATACCGTTAATCTTTAATCATTCTAATTTGTTTTCTTTGAATTGCAATATTGGCAAACTTTGGTCTTTTCTATTATCACTCGTTCAAATTACTTGCAAATCATCTTTCAACTCTGTAACAGGCTTAGGTTAAGACCCCTGGTTCAGAGAGGCACTGAAAATTTTTGATGGCAAAAAGCTAAAGCTCAGAGGAAGGTATGTTTTTACCCAGAGAAAATCTGTAGGGACCCATATCAGAGGTCCCAAGTCAAGCTTACCAAACAATGTTTTCAGAGAAAATGAAGACAGCATCCCTGAGTATCTCTTTTCCTGGACTCTCACATGGATTCACTATTGAAAAACACTTGCTCTCAAAATACACCATTCTTCACACTAGCCTTTTGCTATTAACTTTCCGTTGGGCTGCTGGATGATTCTCTTCTTTCAGCTTCATCAACGTGTGTTCAAGGAGAGGCAGCGCCAATGCCTTGACAGAATGCCTTATGTCAGTGACTGCGTTTTAGTTACAGAGTCCAGCCTCCTCACCCGTATCTCTTTAAATGAGTAGATGAATACAAATTCACGTTTTAATCTCAGACTGTAATATCCGTGGTATTTTCACTACAAGTCGTTTCATAATGGTCTCATTACTGTTCCTAAGTGCAACACATTGAGACGTTTAAATTGCCGAATTGCTACTACATATATTCTTTGAGAACAGGTATCCAGGTAACCATGGCAATGGCATCTCCAGGCAGGATGGGAGTGGGGTGGGAAACTATTTCATTAATTGAAAGGAAGGGATTGAAAAGAGATTTTCAAGCTGTAGATCAGAGAGAGAGAGAGAAAGGGAGAAAAGGTAGATTTCACAATCTTATTTTCTTTTCATTATTAAATTATGCAACCCAGAGAAACTCGAAATTATTTGAAAGGCTTAAAGAAATCATAAGATTAAACAAAGCAGCATTCTTAGCCTTTCTACTTTACTACGGTGATGGACCTGTACCTGATTTTATCTGGTTGGATTTTTATATAGTTTGATTGAAACTCGATGTACCTCTTGAGAAAGCAGAATTGTGTTCTGTGATTTAAGGCAAAAAAAAAGGGGAGAATATTCACATAAGCAAGAAGGCTGTGTAGGCGTGTAAGAGCTCTATTTATTTCAAGTTGATAGCACCTGAAAAAACTGATTTTATCAGTAAAATTTATTTTCAACCTTAGATCCCCACCCTCCCCCAACCCTTGGTAGTCAACATTTAAAAATTTTTTTTATTTAAAGAGTAAAGAAATACTGTGAAGAAGTGAGGGCATCTGGATAATATGGAGAAAAAACCCAAATGTCTGATATGGTTTCTTAGAGGAACCTTATATTTTGCTTTCGTTTAAAAGGTACTGCAAATTGGTGATTAGATCGGCTTGTTATTTAACCAAATGTGCCCTTGTGTAACTTGCTCCTTCAACTATCTGACGGAAATGTTCTAACGGGCAACTTAGGATTTGTAAAAACCCAATTACCCAGATAGACAACCTGACTTCTAATGAACATCAGCCATAGTTAGTAGAATTTCTTTTCAAATTAGGCCAACTTATGGCACCTTAGTGACCCATGCTGAATCTCTCCAACTCCTGATGAATGCCTGCTTTGGGGCTCCCTTCTACATCATCTAATGAATTCGGGAGGAAAAATAGCCAGAAAACACTAGATGCAACTATTACCAACAGGGAAATGAGGACTTGGCCATATTCTTAGGATCCACTCCTCAAAGGGTACGTCCACTTTTCATCAATCACTGGGAAAGGCAATGCAGGAAATTTTATTTACAGAACTGTGGAAAGCAATGCAAAACTGGGTGGCTAATTATTAACCAAATGGATTTCATTTAAAACAAACATTTCTTTTCTGCCAAACAGATTTCTATCTTGGAAGGCAGCTAATTCCCCAGAATTTGGCCAAAATTCATAGTCTGAATTATAATAGCTGTTTTGGGAACTAAGTCCAGTGTATTGATTACCTCGCTCCCTGTTGCAATCCAGAGGTTGTCGGTTACAAGTGGCTGAAGTTGTGCTGCTGTGTTTTAAGGGCTGTGTTTCCAGAGTGCACCCACTGGGAGAGCCAATGGGAAATAAAAATAGCAATTTGTTTTCCTGAAAGTTTAGAGGACAGTAGGGGTAGGCATTTTCAGCCTTGTCATCATGGATAACACGGTAATGTATTATGCACAAGTCTAATTTTTGAAGGCAGAAAATCATCATGCAAAACAATCTAATTTGAGAAAGAATATTGTTGATAGTACAGAAGAAGGAGCCATTGTTTTCAATAACGAGCTGAGGGATAATGAGAGAAAGGGAGGTAGCACGTACTTGTGTCAGGTCTTTTGAATAACAAGGTGTTACTATGGACCCTGCCTCATGGCCAGTATGTCATCAGCTGTGGCAACTCCTACCATACAAAGACAAATACAGTCATGCGCAACATGATGACATTTTGGTCAACAACAGACTACATATACGACAGTGGTCCCACAAGGTGAGTACCATATAGCCTAGGTGTGTAGCAGGCTATACCATCCAGGTTTGTGTGAGTACACTCTATGCTGGTCACACAATGAAATCACTTAATGATGCGTTTCTCGGAATATATCCCCACTGTTAGGCAATACATGACTGTATTGGGATTGTGCAGTGACTGAAGGCTGATCAGAAGGCTGAGTGGGATTTCTCACATTTGGGTTGTTCATTCTTATCTATTATTTAGTTTTTGAGCCAATCCAGTCATTAGTCATGTGGTTTATATAAAGTGATTCATCTAAAACCTCTTTATTCCTGTGTTCCATTTCCTATAGTCACTTAAGCAACAGTCTTACACAAAAGGGCATACCGTTAGCTAGTAGCTAGTACAGCACAACTCCCCCAGTACAAAACCTAAGCATTCAACTTGCAGGCAGTACCAGATGCAGAGAGACAAGTCCCTTTTGTTTCTTCAAAGGTGGCTCTGAATCTTTTGCTTGGAGTCTAATAGAATACCAGCAAGAACTCAAATGCTAAGTGGTACTTGAATTCATGGTAATCGGTTCCTCCCTTCTGAGTTCTGAGGTTTAAGTTAGGGTATCCCATTGCAAGTTGCCCCTTCAAAGGACAGTGTGATCAGTGGTGTTACTTTTCTGAGCCCGAAGTCTGTTGCTTTGTCTCAGCATCTCAGATGACTGAGTCTATTAGTATGAACTACAACTGTAAGTGGTGAGTATTTTTACTATCTGAAATCACACTAGAACTGCTAGGCAAAGAGATTATTTGTCACTGGTTGTGGATTATGGCAAATTATATGTAGAATATATAAAACCTTTTCTATGTCTGATTTGCACTGCAAACAGAGAAGCTAACCAGAGGTCTTAAGGAAATAACATAAATAAAACACGATTTCACTACAGTAAATGCTCAATTCATGCCAGAGGAGGCCCGGGACATCACAGAAGGATTGTTTCTGTCTAAACTATTCCCAGCGCAGGCACTTCCCCTCTAAAGCGGCTGCCAATAGGATGAGAATTGGCTGGGTGGGTGGGTCTAGGCAGCTTTGGCAAACAGTCAGCAGAGGGAACCTAAGAGGCTTTCTCTAGAAATCCAAGTATCCTGCATTATGTTCCGTGTTGAACATCCTCGCAAATGAAAGAAAGACAGAAACCAGCTCTCCAACTCAGTTTGAGCCCAAAAGAACAAACCAGAACTCTCTGCATTGCCAGTGCCCAGACAAATCTCTGAGGTTGAGAAAAATACTTTATGATGTGATGCAAAAAAACCTTGATCAGTTTACAGACAACATTCAAGGCCTCTCAAAATCTGAACTTCTGGCATGTGTCTGCCCAGCATTTACTCCCTCTTCTTGTGACTCTATGTCCCAAGTCTACTTTGGGGTATATCTCTTCTCTATTCTCAGCCCATGTGCTCTGTTACTACTTCATGACTTCCAAGGGCAAAGCACATGACTAAGGCTAAACCAATGTGTGCATTCTACCCTGTGGTGATTGGGCCAGAAATGGCAGGGACCAGCACGTGACTCAAATCTGGTCAATCAGGGTCAAAGAAATTTATTTCTGTAGGTTTTCTGGAACTGTTGGAGAAAGGGACTCTCAGTTGCTGAGCTTTGTGCTTCAAGCAAGAGATGACTGAGCCTCAGAGGCAAGTTGAGAGACCAGGAGAAAGACTCTAGGTGCCTAAGCACATGGTTTGAGGCCTCATACCCTTACACCCAAGGTCAGCCCTATCCTGTGACTCTGTTTAATGAGACAATACATTCTCTTGTTGCTTAAGTCAGTTTGGATTGGACTTTCTGTAAGAGATCTAATGGTTATGCACACCATTCCTGTTTTATCTCCCACCAATGCCCTTTCTTATCTCACCATCTACCATTTCCTTCCTTGGAGCTACCATAAGTGCATCTGGCCTATCCACATATACCATGTGTTCTCATGAGTCCACACCTTTGGCCAGATTCCATTAATCATCCTTCATGTTTCAACCCAAACTCAACTTCTCTCTGAGGTCTTCATTAATACTTTCCTCCACTCCCCTCAAGTCAAAATTTAAAACTTCCTAGCTATATTCTCATAATTATTTTCCCTTACTCTAAACCTTTAACACTTTATGAGAATATTTTTTGAGGCAGCCCATCTCTCCCCTGAGGCTGTGAGTAGGGACCATGCTTTATTCATCACTCAGAGGCAGGAAGCATCATTAGGCTCAGAGGCTGTTTGGATGCAGAATGCCTGTGTTCAGGCATCGGTTCCACTACTTTCTAGGGTGTGTGGTCTAAGTACACCTCTCTGTGCCTTCGTTTCCTCATCTGTAAAATGAGGGATAATATTAACACCTATTTCACAGCTTGTTGAGAGAATGAAATGAATTAATCTATGCAAAGTACTTAGTACAGTCCCTGGAACATGGTAAATTTTCAGTAAATATTAGCTATTATTATTATATTTCTTGTGTCTAATAATACCTGGCATAAAATAGGTATTCAAAAATATAAATGCAATGATGAAAAGAAGGCTTATGCCAAGTAGAAAAGGGAATCCTTTAACTTTATTTTCTTAAGTTCATATGTCCCTGTGAGAAATCATGAGACATGAAAGATAATTTGACAGTTTTGAGACTTGCTCATATTCATTCATTTGGTGGAAAACATCTATTGAGAGGACAAGGCCCTAGGAATCAAAATTGATTAAGATAACACCCCTGCCTTTAAGGAGCTCATGGCGTAGTAGATGATTCTGAAAGGTAAGTAAATAATTATAATTGAGTGAATGTGTAACAAGAGAAGTAGAGTGATGCTTCTTGAAATGGCCGCACATCAGAATCAGCTAAGGATTTTGCGAAAAACAAAGTATCTCAGGCCTCATCCCTGAAGCTTCAGAAACACCGGGTCTAGTGTCATATATCTGCAACTATAACAGATCTCCATGGCTGATTCCTGGAATAGAAGACAGGATGGTAATCTTTGCCTGGATGGATCAAAAAAGGCTGTATGGTGGGGGCAATGCGTGTGCTGGGTTCTTACAGATGATTAGGAGTTTGCTAACCTTTGACATGAGCAGAACAACTGAGTTTTGAGAATAGCTCTCCTGGTGCCACTGTGAAAGAGAGAGCACAGAGTCTAACAGTTGTTCCACTGATCCCAAAGTATGTGACAATATTTTTTTTTACTTTGAGTCTAGTGGTCTCAATTTGGCTCTGCAGTGAATCACCTGGAGAGCCCTCGGAAAACAGAGACATTTGGAGCCCATCCTCAGAAGTTCAAATTCAATTGGTGTGTGATGAGGCCAAACATCAGCACTTTTTAAAAGCTCCCGGGTGGCAATAAATGTGCAGCTAAAGAATCGCCATTCAGGGAGTCCACAGCAGTCCTAGGAAGATCCTCAGCACTGGGTCCAGCATCAGAGATGCAGGCACTCCTGTGTGGGTCAGGCCTGTGCCTCACAGATGCCAAGGGAGGCCACATCTCTCTATTAAAGATATGTCAAAAGAGGGAGGTGAAAGTTATGATACATTTCAGAGGTTTACATTTAACAAATTCATGCTTTTAGCACAAAACAGGATACTACCTAGGTGTGTCATGCGTCAGATAATTAACAGATAGATAACAAACGTTTTATTCTCAGCACCCAAATATTTAGGCAGTATGGATGCAAACTTAAAGGGTGTGACTGCTGCCATCTTTCAATCCTGCCACTGGAGTTCTGTGATAGTATGCAACCTCATGCAGAGATAAGGCTGATGCTTAAGATTCACTATGGTGAGGCCCAGGCGAATGGCCCTTCTGTCTGAGGCCTCCACTCACCAGCTTGGCAGTCCTTCAAAGTTACTTCTGGAGATCGACTCCAGATTTAAATAAAACACTATTTTTGAAAGTGGGACTCTGGAATCCCTGTTTTTTAAAAGCTTCCTGGGGACTTAGTATAGTTGGTCCTCCCTGGCATTGAGAATCACTGAAATTTTTCATCTTCAGCACTTTTCTAATTCTGAAGATCTATAGATAAAACTCTGCCTACCCGAATAAACAGAAAATCTTATTACCATGGTCTTCATTATCCTCCCACCTTTATTCCACCTTTTATTTGATGTTTTATCCTTCTTTTGGGTGGCTACATTTTCTATAATGATTATTATTATTATAAACTGAAAAACAACACTATATAATGCTTGTGGTGACTTTTTTTCCTCCATCCATTCACTCATTCATTCAATTGGTAACAGCATCCGGATGGGGCATCTCTTCCTTACCATGGTCTCTGATCTTAGTGAGACTGTCAGTCAAGATGCCTTGCAGATGACTCAAGCAAAGATAATCAGGTTTTCTCTCTTAAGACTTTGGACCTTGAGCTGAGTAACGTAAGGACAGAAAAAAGTAAGGTTGGGGCTGATTCATTCTGAATAGCTTCTGGATCAGACAGTCAATTAGATACCTGCATACCCTGAGCTGCCCCGATTCCTGCCCTTTCTCAGCTAGACTGTCAATTTGCTGAACTACCCATGTTCTGCCAACAATTTCTTGTTTTGCTACAGTTTCGAGAGTTGGTTTCTGTTGCTTGCAGCTGAAGAACTTGCAGGCAATCTGTGTTGTCTGGACTGGTGGTAGATTATGGCCAGGGTTGGGGGAGAGTGTGAGAAAGAGAGATTATGTGACCAACCTTGCCTGTTAGGTGTGTGAGTCACAAAATTTAGAGAATAGCCAACCTGGATAGATACCCACTTCAGGCACAATGTTAGCAAATGAATAAGGACCAGCAGATAATAACTAAGAGGGGTGGGGGATTATAATTATAGTAAGTTTGGGGGTACAGCTGCAAAGATTAAAAAAAATCCATACCTGAAGTTAATTATAACTTTCATTTATAAGGAAATCTATAAAAACCATTTAGAAGCTCTGGCTTCACAAGCCAAAAGCCAAAGGACTGGTACCAAGTTACCTGCCTTCCCACTAATCAAAATACATCACTGAGTTATAACTTAGAAAATATAAAAAGAAATGTTCATGAATCCACATATGAATACAACTACTGATTATAAGTAAATCTGCAATGTGGCTGCTGATAAAGTGTTTACTTCCTTCATTTTCTTGACCTATAGCTGTTGGTTAAAAATACATGCGCATACACTTACATAGACATATTTATATTTGCAATTTGTAATAGGTCTGAAATAAAATACTCCAAGTCATTTGCAAAACTGTTACCAAGGCATTTCAGGTATAGTTTTATCATCCAAGGAACCATGGAAACAGCCAGCTGCAAGCATGGAGCTCAGTTGAGTTGCCGCAGATTAGCATGGAACAAGCATTTTACTCTGAACTAAGGGGAACTTCACATCACTTAGACGGGGAAAGGCAAAATGAATTCAGAGGTGTTAATTGAGTTGGTCAAATACTTGTCATTTAAATAGCAAAGTGACATAAAGTGATACAAAACTGAATTTGATGAATTACTGGAAGGAAATGAACCCCACCTAGTGGAGTGAATTTGGTTTTATGGCCACCGTTTATGGAGTGCTTAGTCTGTGTTAAACATTGCACTGAGACCTTTAGTAAACACTGTCTCTGTTAATTTTACAATAAGCCTATGAGGAAGTTATGATTCCAATTTAACTCTTAAAAACAGGCTTAAATGATAACAGTTGCTGAGGCTGCGTCCCATGTCAAACTCCTATGTAGGAATGCATACATCTAAAAACAAATGTGGATATTTTAACAAGGCTTTCAAAGCCAGAAAATAGGTAGAGATGTGTTACAAGAGAATTGCAGAAGCTCTGCTAAGTACTGTCAACTATTCTGGTCAGCTGCTAAGGAAGAACTGAGGTCTCCAGTTCTCGGGTAGGAGTGCTCTACTGATTGGCATCTCTGAGGCTGACCAGGGTGTGCATGTGTGTGCGTGCCCTTTTCTTTTCCCTATAAATACCATGTTACGTCAGCGTGTCCTGAAGATGAAAAGATAACATAGTTTGGTTTTACCAAGAAAGAGGTTTTTTTTCAACTTAAGGAGCTAAATGGGGTCAATTTCTCTCCCTCCTTTGAATACCTCACTCTTTCTGGAAGGTATTTTCTTGGAATTAATTCTCCAGGAACCCTGAGTATATAAGGACACTTTAGTAAAGATACTGCTCTGCTAATGTGGAATAATCAATGTTGAAATGACGCCTGGGCCAGTTTTTAAGACAATTGGACCTCTGGAAAACTTATGAACTGAAAAGAAAGTCCAGAGCTGCAGAGAAACACATGAGCCGAGTGCATACATGTGTACACGTGTTGAGGGTGTGGTGGCAATACAACTACTGAGTGTTTCCTTCGCTCAGCTCTTACCCAAGGGAACCTATTCTCTGATCAGTAAAATAAACCAAGTGCATTGCCACAGTGTAGTGGTTTCCATCACCATAAGGAAAGCCAGCATTTCTTCCATTATTTACTATATCCCAAGAGCCATGATAAATGGTCCTGCCAAATAGGTATCGTTTTCCTCTTTCGTTGAGGAGGTAGCAGACCCAGTCAGGTTGGATTGTAGGGCATTAAGACATCTAATGAGAGGCAAAACCATAATTTAAACCTAATTAGTCTCTGGCAGGAGCTCACACTCTTACTCTTTATGCTAACATACAATATACTAGGTTGGAGCCTAGGAATCGGAATAGTTAAAAGCCCCAGGTGATTTTAATGAATGCAGCTCAGTCTGGGACCAAGAATCCACTGGTAAGTCTTCCACGTGCATATAAATCACCTGGTGATCTTGTTAAATAGCAGATACTAATTCAATCGGTCTGCATTTGGGCCTGAGTGTCCGCATCTCTAACAAGTGCCAGGTGATGGCGATGCTGCTGGTCCTCAGACCACATTTTGAGTAGCAAGTCAGTAGAGCATAGCACTTAGTTATACAGTGCTTTAAATTTGTTCTCTAATAAAATCACGAGTTCTTGTGTCCCAGACAAAATTGTAAGCACCTTAAGAATCTTGTAAAGTATCTCCATCCCCTCACAGTGCTAGACCTGCAGAAAGAAAGCCATTCAATGAATGCTTGTTAAGTAATTCTTGAGAGAAATATTCTCTTTTAAAACTCAACACAAGATGAACTGGAACAAAGGAGCTTCCTCTCAGAGTGCAGGTGCCCTGATTTACTTCTACATGGAAGACATTATGGATTCTGTCCCTGTGTCTGGTTATCTGACAGGTTATAATCGACAACAGGCAACCTTCTAAGGAGTCCTGGAAAGACGGTCTCTAAAGAGACATCAACAACATCATTAGAACTCAGAATAAAGGCAAATGACGTGTTCTTTGAGATTTACAAAAAGATTTAATTAACTCGAATATTCTCTGGCATCAAACTTCCATATATTTGTCGTTGAAAACTTTTCAAGTTTGTTATTACAAGGTCCTTGCACAATTCCGTCTCCTACATACTCTGATCTCATGAATGGAAAACCTCTGCCTGAATTCTTGACTTATGCTCTTCATCTTCCTATCTGATCCACAACTATGTGGAGCTGTCATCGCAGAAAACTAATTTCCCTGGTCACTCCCCAAAGAGCTTGTTCATGATTTTATCAACCTTTATTTGACCAAAGTTTAGTCTTTTGATCTTACAAGGAAAAATATGTCCAACTCAGTCAGCCAGCTTTTAAAATAACCCAGGATATTGTCATCATGCTTATTTTTGTAAATAACCATTCAAACTCAGAGTGCTCTCCATTCCTCTCATTAACTCCCCCCATGCCAGACACACTCTCTCACACACATCAGTTCACAGACTTGAGATTTAACCTATTTCCAGAAGACAGTATAGACATGTAGGTATATATCCTAGAGTTTCTAATACATTTTGGGACTCAAAAACCTTTCTTATTGGGAAGGCGTGAATAGCCAACTCTTTCTTCAAGTGAAACACAACACCTCTTTGCCTGCGGTAAATATGTGCTTTGCTCTCTAGAGGAAGACACTTGAAGTTGAGAGGACTTAAGCTGCACAGGTAAGTCTTATTTAGAAATGCAAGTTTCTAGATTCTCTGCCTAGCAATTCTGATTCAGGAGATGAGGAGACAGGCTCAGGAATTAGCATTTTCGTAAGCATCCCAGGTAGTTTTGCTTTAGAAGCTCACAGTTTAGAATGGGAACCAGTCATACAAACAAATAATTATAATCCATCAGGGTAAATTCAATGTGCACCATGCACAGTGCTAGCAGTGAAGAGGAGCAGAGTAAGAATTTTACTTAGTCTGGAGTAGGGAAGGCTGTTAAAGATGGCTTCCTCCAAGAGGGTGTTTAAATCGAGTCTTCAGAGAGAAGTAAAAGTTTAGCAGATAATGGTTGATGGGACATAAGCAAACAATACATCTTCTGAGGTATGACTGTTGAAGATAAATGTAGGGGGCAATGGGAGAAGGTAGAGGCAGCTGGCACATGACATTATGTAGGTTACATGCTTCACAATGTTGGGGGCACCAATCATACTATAGTTATCACAGTTGTGTGTATTTACTGCACTAATTTTCTGACATATGGCAACAAAATATCTTGAAGAAAGGGTGTCTGTTTCTAATTTGTGCAAAGACCACTGGTCTGGAAGTGGGACTAGAGGAGGGGAAATGCAAGGGCCACATTTCTTGTTCACCAGTTTTCAGTCTCATAGACATATGTATCACTTGATAAGAAGCACAGAGAATCCTGGAGGGAAGGCTGCAATTACACCCCACCGTGTTGACTGCACTTCAAACGTTATACACCTGCTCAAAATATAAAGTGAACTTTTGGACTAGGAGAAGGCGTCAAATAATTGGAGAAATGGGAGAGGCTGAGCTGGGGGATGATCATCAAACATCTTATTGATTGTTTTCTATTCTCCAAATGGTGTTGCCAAGACATTAATTAAATAACCAATATCCAGAGTTCCTCAGATTTGACACTAAGCAGCCATTAGCCACAGATATCCTGAGGGCCCCACCCTTTCAACCTCAGGACAACGTCTGTGAAGAACATACCTTTCCTTTCCCATGAGAACTCTCAATTTTCACTGTCTCCAGTCCGTATCTGTGCTTTTGCCAGCCCTTCACTCTGTTGAATTGAGTCTTTATATTCATTCCAAAGACTTTAATCCCAGAGAGATGTTTTCATTTCATTTTTGATGAGAATATCATCTAGTTGATCTGCCTACATGAGCACTTTCCAGGTTTCCTTCTGAGAGATGAGTCGTCAACAGGTGCAGTGTCAGCCATCTTCTGTAACCGTCCTGATTACTTTATTATTATAATGATTAAAAATAACATTCATCCCACTTTCCACGTGCCCATTAATTGTCCTAAATCTTTATATTCATGATTTTCATTTAATCCTCACAAGAATTCTGTGATGTAGTTATCACTAGCAGTCCCTCACCTTACCACTCGGCCACCTCATCACCCTCATGTAGTTATTATTAAACCCCATTTAGACAAGAGAGCAGAGACTTCAAGTAACTTATCCTGAACCACACAGTTAATAAATAGCAGAGCCAGGACACAAACTCAGCATTGTCTGGCTCCAGAGGCCACGGTATTCATTAATATATAAATACTACTCCCACTCCCTTTGCTTCAAATAATGAACTATATCATCACCATCATCATAGTACCTAAACTTTTATGAGCGAAGCTCTTTCTATGTACTAGCTCAATTAAACCTCACAACAACTTTCTGCAGCGGGCTTTATCATCCCCACTTCAGAGATGAGAAGACTACGGCATAGAGAAATTAAACCAGATGCCCGAGATCATCCAGTTAGTACGTGGTCGGAAGTGGGATCCAAATTATTCAAAACAGTTGTTGAGATACTGTTATTAAAACTGCTCCAAATTTTATATTTTGTTCTTACATAGCAGCCTTAGTCCAATTCAACTTTTCAAGGTGTTTTAATAAACATCTAAGAAAATATACCGAGTTATCCAGGTGTATGTTTCAGTTCAACGGGAGAGTGCAGTAGGAACCTAGAAATTCTAAGTGTAGGATCTTTGCCTTCAAATATAATCCTAAACAGAATTTTGTAGTAAATGGTCAAAACCTGCCTACCTAAGATATCTTGTTGACATTAATTTCTTTACTCAGGTGTTCAGTGATTGACACGTGTTTACTGAGTGCCTGAAGTTTCAGGGATTGAGGAATCGAAGTGGATTGAGACAAGAGCCCTGACTTCAAGAAGCTTACAGTTTGGTGGAGGAGTCTCAGAAGGAAACCAGTGATTATAGTACAGGGTGTCAAGTGCTACGATAGATTGGGAGCTTCATGAGGACAGGATCTCTGCCTTATTCTGCTTTATCCCTACCTAGCACCTAGCCCAGGACCTGGCAGAGAGGGAGAACACAAATACAGTAGCAAGTGTTACTTGACAACGGGGGTATGGTCTGAGAAATGTGTCGTCAGGTGATTTTGCTGTTTTATGAACATCACAGAACGTACTGAAGGGGAACAAAATTTACCACACCAAAATGTGTCTCTTTAATATGAGGATTGTTTTAGGTTGATTATTTTTGTTGCTGTTGTTAAACTTTTTACTTATCTTCTGTATCTGGCACCTTCTCTTAAATCACTTTTATTCATTTTGCTTTTCTTCAGTTATTTTATTGAGATCATAATGGTTTATAACATTGTGTAATTTCAGGTATACGTTATTATTTATCAGTTTCCATCTAGATTGCATTGTGCTCACCACCAGTAGTCTAATTTTTATCTGTTACCATATATACGTGCCCCTTTCGCCCATCCCTCAAGCCCCTTCCCTTCTGGATACCACTAATCTGTTCTCTTTAACCACGTATTTGTTTACTTTTAAGAAACAGAAGACTCAAAATTTTTGTTACTTTCCCCTTAACTGCCCAAAAGAACTCAGATTAAAAAAACCTGTCTCAGGAAGTGAGCTATCACCTTAGCATAACATGAACTAGGTGGTAGACAGGGAGGAATGTAGAAAAGCCTGTTTGTTGGGCTCCCCTCTGTGTTCTTCTGTTTCTATGTGGCCAAACACTTGTTTTCCAAACATTTGCTTTTTTTCACCTAGCTGTGAATCGTGTTCCTTCTTCTTAAAGTCTGTGACTCTCCCCACTCCCAACATCTTCTTTTTCTTTAGCTGAGGACGGTATTTAAGGTGAGGGCTTGGGCCACTTTGGCAAGTTACTCAGTTTTCCTGGGTTTCTCCCACGTATAGATGTTATTAAACTTTTGTTTGTTCTTCTCCTGTTAATCTGTCTCACGACAATTTAATAGACCAACTATAAGAACCTAGACTTGTAGAAGAAAATTTCTTCCTCTCCTACAGTACTCATACAAACTTCGATTGTATAGCCTAGTATGCACCTGGGCTGCGTGGTACTAATCTTATGGGATCACTTTCATAGATGCAGTCTGTTGTTGACCAAAACATTGTTATGTGGCACAGGACTGTATTTATTAACGTGTGTGTCAATGAATAGACATAGTATGGTGGTGCTGAGGCCATAGGGTTTGGGGGAGGGACTAAGTCAGTGGGGATGGGGGGAGAGGACAATGGGAAGACTTCCAGTCCTTGAAGGTGGTGCTTGAACTGGGTAATGAAAAGTGAAGAATTAGGAGGAGTGAGCCAGGCAAGGGAAGGGGCTGGGGAGAGAGGGTTTGGAGGAACAAATGGACAAGCGCGCTGTGAGTGAGTTGTGATGCTGATGATGGGTCTGGGAAAGGATTTCCAGGTTAGGCTGGGGGACAGAGAGAAATGTGAACCAACCAACATACTGAGGAAGAACAAGGAAGACCAGAAGCGGAAGAGGGAGGCAACAATGAGAGAAAGAGCTCAAGAGGTCAACAGCAGCCGGATCATATTTCTCAAGCTAAGAATTTTAAACCTGATTCTGAAAGCCATGGAGGAGCCATTGATAAGTTTTAAGCAGGGAAATGTCATGATTATAAACCTGCAAACCCCTCTTCCCTAGCCCTCCATAGGGATGGCTTTGTTCGAGAATGCTATATGCAGCTGTGTTAGGACTTAATAAGCAGAGGTCCTCCTTCCTGCAGCTCAGTTCTAGACCTGACTGACTCTCTCTCCTGTGTCCTTCCTTAGGTTCCCTGGGCCAGGATAGTCCCAAACCCTTTTTCTGCTACAAAGCGCACTCCATCTATGAGATACTATCTCATTCCAAACCTATAGAAGCTATTGGGGGAAAAGACAAATACATGCTCTTTTAAATGGAAATCACCCGGAATCTGAGCAGAGCTGAAGAGAGAGGCATAATAATTAGAATGGAAAGCCACCAGACCAAAATGGAAATGGACCAGGTAGTATAGACAAATCTAAACAAATTAGACTCAGAATTCAGATCAACACATCTTTCAAGCAGAGCATCAGTGCAAAACCCCAGGTGACAGGTCTTCACATGTTTGAGGAAGATAAGTAGTAACTTTGCTAAGCTAGTAAAATGACGGGTTTTATTTCCAGCATGTTGAAGCTGCAAGCCCTTTCTTGTTGTGTGTTGTTCCTCCCTACCTCCTCCACCCCAATTCTTTATTCTATTTTCTGCCTCATTTGCTATTTGTGCTCCTCGTAAAAATTCCAACAATACAGAAAAATAACTTTAAGCAAAAATTATTCTTCATCCCACCAACCTGAGGCAACCAGGTATAATATTTTGGAGCAACTCTCCCAAGCTTTAGTCCTCACATGTACATAATGTTATTGTTGTTGTCTTGTTATTGTTGTTATTGAAAGGAATATTAGTTGCATAGTTTGCTTTTTTCTACTTAATATACTGTGAATATGTGTTTACATCATGGTTTCTAAAGCCTGCAGAGTATTCTACTAGGTTGATACACCATAATTTTATCAATCTCTTCTTCATAGACACTTGGGTTATTCATAATGGCAAAAAAAACTTATGGAGAGGGAAGGCTGTGACGAACACATGTAGCCAAATCGCTTTCATTTCTATGATTATTTACTTAAAATTCAAGAAATGGAATTGAGGAGCCAAATGGTGTGCACGTTTAAAACTTAGGCTACGGGTTGCCAAACCGCCCTCCAGAAAGGTGGTATCAAAAGTCACCAAAAATAGGGGTTTGTTTTGCTCCATGGTTAAAAATTTTCAACGTTATCCCTGGTTCTAACCTTGCCTACCTGACAGGAGAAAATGAGCATCACATTGCGGTTTTAATTCTTTGATTTCTACTAGGCTTGCATGCGTTTTCGTCTGATTATCAGGCAGGTGTTCTTTTCATGAATTGCATTTTCACGCCCCTTGCTCATATTTCTGTTTGTGATGCTTTCTGTATATTAAGAGTATTAACTCACTGAAAACCCATTTTATAGGCAAAAACTTATAATTTGGTCCAGTCACCTATGGATAGCTTCTAACCTAAACTCTGCCTAATATCTGTATCATATATTTAAACCTTAGCAATCCACAGCCCGGAAGACATTAGTCCCCCAGGGAGGAGCTCTTTTCAAGAGAAATGAATCACAAACCACAAGGGATTTTCTATGGTGGCCCAGTTAGTAAAATAATCTGGTCTCTGACTCGCTTTAGTTTTGGCAATTTCTGGTCATTGCCTATGTGCATCCCTAGAAAATTGAATGAATCATAGAGTCACCATCTAAGGTGTTTCAGAGAGAAAGAAGTTTGGCAAAAGCTTATTCGGCTAGTCTGGGAATCATTTGCTTAATCAGCCAGATATAAGCTCCCAAGAGAAAAGATGGGTCAAAGAAAATCACCCCGCAACCCCCATACTCCTGTTCCAGGTCTTTTTTTTAACTGGTTTTATGAAGCTGCACATGGTGGGGGCTCTTATTCACACTCATGTGTTCTGAACCTCCAAAGCACTCGAAATATGAAGAGCATTATGCTTGTTTTTTCTTTGGGGTCAGTCCAGGGTTTTGCTCATGCCAACCCTTCCCCGTTCGCTTCTCTTCACTTGGCTTCTAATGCTTTCCATCTCCTTTGTTTTGCAGGAGAAGGCAGAAGGTCTAGCAAAGCATGTGTGTGTGTGTGTGTTTTAAAAACAGATAAGGGGCTTTAAGGATAAAAAACTTTAAAGCTAAAAGTCTTAGAAGCCAATACCAATTGGAGACCCAATCAGAAATACCATTTCAGAATTACAAGCATAAACTTTTTTGATTCTGACCACCTACATTTCAAAGATGTTAAGGAATTTGCCAAAGGCCACAAAAGTAAATAGTGGCAGAGCTGGGATTCGAACTCAGGTCTCTATGATTCCAAACCCTACAATGCCTCATAAATCACCACGTCTGCTCCCTCTTGTTCTACAGGTGAGTGAACCAAGGCCCACTGGGCTAAGCAACTGGCCTAACGCACTCAGACTTTCTTGGCAGAGCTGAATGGAGAATGCAGACCCCTGACCAGCAGGCCACAGCTGGTGCCCTGGACTGTGCTGACTCATCTTTGAGATGATGATGCAATATAACCAGAGAACATTATTAATGTGTACACATTGGATCAGGGCAATTATTCAAGAACATGTTGTATAAAGTGAGTTAAACCCCATGTTCTTTGCTTAGCTCCTCATTTAGAGGCCTTTCCTAGGGGGTCTTTATATCAACCTTCTGTGGTAGTCATAACATGGTGTCAGTTACCTTCAAATTAAAGTCAACACAAGAGATTGTTGCGTGAGATTTGCTGTCCTCATTCAGATTTTGTGGGGCTAAACCTTGGGCTGACATCACATAGAGGATTTCATGGGAAAATGCCTCCCAGATATTCTCTTCTCCGAGTTCCTTCTCTTAGCACCACAGGGAGTGGGGATGCATCGGAGTGCAGGGCGAGGTTTTCCCTCTCTCCCCTTCTCCTGTTGCTCTCTGCCTCACCTCTCACTGGCTCCTACCTCCTCTGCCAGGTTAGTTCTCCACCCACACTTGGAATTTCTTATCCTTTTGCTGTTCAGAGCAATTGAGCATATTTTGTTACTCAAGCATTTTCTTGGGTCCCACTTTTCTCTCCAAGTGGTTTGTCAGCAATTATTTTGAACAAATATGGCATCCTCCATTTTTTCTCCATCTTTTCCCATAGGTAGTATTATTATCTCAATTTTTACTTAATGTAATTATCCCCATTTTAAAGAATCTGAAGGTCAATAAGGACAATTTGCCCAAAGTCACACTGCTAACACATTGCACAGTATGAATTCAAACCCATGTGTATCTGACTTCCAAAATTCTGGCTTTAATGACACTAACTCCCCAATTCATTGTATAGTGAAATCTTACCATCTTTGCTCATTCTGAAAATACTGTATAAAGGGGTTGTCTTCTAAAAAGAAAACAATTAAAATAGCTTGACCTTTCAGATCTCATTCAGAAGGTTTCACAAAGTTGGCTCTGTGCTATGTATAATTTCCTTTTCTTGAGGCTGAGTTTCCTCTGATGAGACTTGACCCCTTCTAGACAGGCGAGCCCCCAGATGCAGCCCTTAAACTAGTTGGAGAGTAGGATTCAAGGATGATTTTGTTTTGCTCGTAGCTCAGTGAAGCAGTTCCTAAGTATGCGTCCAGCACATTTCTTCTGTAAGATACTCTTAAATGGAGGTTCCATCACCAAATACTTTGGGAAACTGAGACAACCAAAATTAACTCATGTTTCCCAGTTGTGTTCTCTTGAACACTGTTGTGTGAGCTGTGAATAGTAAAAATAAAAGTTTGAGGTCAAACAATTTTGGCAAACTGTAAATATTCTGATCCCCTCTTGGAGATTTGTCGTAAATATCGTGCATTAAAGGTTCTGACAAGTCCTGTTATAATTTAATTCTTTTTGACTTGGTGTTTCTCAGATTTGTCTGACCTCAGGGTCTTTTTTGACCTTGCAGAGCAGCCCACAAGAGCCCACTCTGGACAGGCTTCTGGGTTGAGTTCTGATCACCTGTGTTTTAAAAGGAATTGGTGGAGGGTCCTCTTTTGGGAATCTAGGCCTGATCCTGCCATCAACTATTTGGGTGGCTGTGAGCAAGTCATACCTCTCCAGGTCTCAGTTTCCCCATCTGTAAAATGAAGGCATTGCCCCAGATTGTCTGTAACTTCCTTTCCATTTCTAGCATACCATCACCTAGACTTGGAATTGGTGGAGCCACAAATCAAAACATAGTAAGCTGTGTATTTATAGCCCTTAATTTCATCCAGTCACCCAGAGACAAAAATGATAATAATCTTTTTCAAGCTGTAGAAATCTTAAACGTATAAATCTTAGTTTTCTCCCATCTGCTAGTAAATCATAGGAAGTATCCTCTGGAATTACACAATCATTCACTTTTTTAGAGCTTTGAGGTTCTCTTTATCAGCCAGTTTCCAGGCTAATGAGGAAGCCTCTGGAATCTCCAGAGTGGTTCTAGTGAATGTCTGTGGGACCTTGGGCAGCAACTTTATCTCTCTGTGACTTACATTCTTCATCCACAGAAAGAAAATATTGAGTTCGCTCTTCATTCCTTGGAGACATCTGCAGGACTGTCAGCCACAGCAAAAACCCTCTGTTCTCTGGCGACATGCCTGCCACTGCCATCAGTCCTCAGAAGTGTTTCTGGGTCTACTCCCTTTCCTTAGTTCCCAGCCATTCCTAGAGCTAGGTGGGTGCTATGTAAACACTCCCCTTGATACTATTAATACTAATATTGGATGGATGAGAATATGATACCTCAATAAGGGAAACGATTTGATTTGTTTCAATGACACTTATTTTAGTAATAATTATTCTTCTTAAAATACAGAGCAGGACAGTGTGATGGTTAATAGCTAGACTTTGATGTCAGACAAATCTGGGTTCGAACTCAGCACTGTGATGTACCATCGGTGCATCTCTAGGCAAGCTGCTACTCTCTCATCCTCAGATTCTTCATCTGTACAGTGGGAATAATAGGATTCATTGCAAAGCTGGTGCAACAGTGCAATGTAGCAATTTTTGTAAAGCTCTTTGTACGGTGCCTGGGCATGTGTGTGCTCAGTTTTATCAGTTAAA
This sequence comes from Equus quagga, assembly GCF_021613505.1. Lineage (NCBI taxonomy): Eukaryota > Metazoa > Chordata > Mammalia > Perissodactyla > Equidae > Equus > Equus quagga. The sequence continues at coordinate 72,956,246 of NC_060273.1, read as the reverse complement.
AATATTTTTTATTTCAGACACAAAATGAAAGGAGATCCAGAAGAAAATTGTCACGGTACCAAGGCCAGGAATGCTGCGCAGGCTTCAGAAAGGATAACTGTAATTAGTGCTCGCAGCAAATGTTCATTAGGCGGCCTGTGATATTAGTGCTGGCCAGAGGCCCTCTTTAATTAACGCTGTCATTGTTCATTATTGAACACTGCCACCTGGTGGATGGACAGGCCCCAAGCAGTCAACAGAATTGCCGAGGTGACATCAGGTCTCCTGGTCATGGGAGCAAGAGGCTATTCTGTCCACCGCGTCTACAACGGTTTCAGCTTCTTGATTTGGAGCCATGCCCAGGGAGAGATCTGGGGATTCCTGCTTATGTAGACTCCCCTGGATCCTCATGCAGTTGTCAAACTGACACAAAGGCGTGAAAACTGTGTTCCTTCACTGAGGCTGGCCTTGGCCACGTGATCTGAGCCAACGAGCAGCCTCCTCTGACAACACGATCTAAAGCAGGCCCTCCCCCGTCACTCTAACACATCATACCCTTTTGTTTTCTACGTAAATCATATTGTAATTGAAAAACGGTTACTTATTTGCTTATTTGTGTTTCCCAGCCCACTCTCCTTCCCCACCAGCTGGAATGGAAGGAAGCTCCCCGAGTGCAAGGCCATGTCGTCCGTAATCCTCTACGGATCCCTCACACCAAACGCAGGGCCTGGCACATAGTAGGTGCTCAAAGGTTTTGCTGCTTATAGAATCAAAAGTAGCAATGATAAAGCTAACAGTCACAGCATTACCGTTTATGGATCCTTCTTTACATGCAGGCGCAGGACTACGCTCTGGACATAGATCATCTCATTCCATCTTTATAACCACCTTGCTGGCTGGGGGCCATGGCCCCATTCATGTAGAATCAGAAATTTCCAGGGCCTGGAAGTGATCTTCCCAGTTCAGTAATCATAGCACCTCTTTGCCTAGCATTATAATGCCCTATCTCATTTAATCCTCTCTCTTTTGTCATCTGTAATATAGTTTCACCCATTTTATAGCTGAGTCTCACAGAAATGAAGAAATTTTCCCCAAGTCACTCAGCTCATATTTAAAACCTGGGTCTTGTCTAATCCCCAAAGTCCTGCTCTTTTCACTACAACGCACTGCCTTCTATTAGATACACAGATAAAAAGGGCTTTCTTAATTCTGTCCTGGAAACCCAGACCTGAGTTTTGGCTAAGCATTTGAAACATGTCTTGCTCTCAAGCTAAATCTCCATCTGGATTCTCTTGTAGCCAGGGCTTGATTGGTCCATCGATGATGTCTCCTGTATCTTCACTTCAAAGATAATAACCAGCTAAGATTTATTGAGCTTTTATGTGCCAGGTGGGGTTCAAATGATCTCATTTAATTTCTACAATAGCCCTGTAAAATAGGTTATACTGATACTATTTCCCTCTTACAAGTGAGGAAACTGAGGCACAGAGAGGTTAAGTAATGTCCCCACGGTTACCCAGGTTCTAAGCCAGAGCCCTCGCTTGAACCCAGGCAGTTTGCCTTCAGGATGCACTGCTCAGCACCAGCAACCTCTCTAGGGGGCTCATCCTGGTGCACTCCCTCTACTGGAGAAAGTCTCAGGGCCCCTCCTCCTGTGCAGCACTTCCTGGGACGTCTCAGCTCAGAAACTGTGCCTAAGTCGGAAAAGAAAGGGATGCCAGTGCACCCTGCGGCTCCCCTCCCCTTCCTGTTTGCAATCCTGGCCTACGGTTACTCTTCCATTAGTTTCCATCTGCAGAAGTAGCAACTCCCTAGGGGCACACAGGCCAAAAAGAGAGACTGACTCAGCCAAAATCCAAAAATATCTTCACTGCAGTAAGCAAACTAGTGATGGAGAAAAGGAAAATTGCCCCTTCAGGTCCTGGACATTGCTCAAAGACAGCCCACTCAGCTTATGTAAGCAGCATTTACCACGGAAGGAATGCAACCAAGGTCCCATGAATCTAGGACAATCCTGCCCATTATGTGTTAATGAAAAGTTATTTAGGGGCTACCCACAGGCACTTTGGGAAACTTGGCCCTATGTTTATTGAATTGTCTGTCCTGGCTCTCTGGACCTGGGCAAGGAGGCTCAGGCAACGCCCTAAGGACAGTGGCAACATCAGTCCACAGGCATCAATTCAGACAGCTTCCATCCTTCCTTGAACCTTTCTTCCAAAGCAACTGGCAGTGAGAGGGTTCGGGGAAATTCTAGGTCTCCCCATATTCATTTATTCATGTTTTCATATATTTATGCATTTTCCATGAACATCTATTAAGTGCCACCTCTGTTTCAGGTCAGCGCCAGGTGCTGGGAACGTCACAGTGAGTTAGACACAGTGGTTTCACAATCGACAAAACAAGAAATCAAGCCCTGGTTCGTAGCGTTTGCCACTTTTCATGTATAAATATGCCCATCATAGCCAAGGTCAAGCTACCAATATTTTGTCACTGAGCATGGAGTTGGGAAGAGATGTACAGTATAGATATACATAATCTCAAGAACGTAGATTATAGTAAAATGTAGTAAGCAGGAAGGGATAAATTTTGAGTATTATTTTCATTTTAAATATACTTAATTGTAAGCTTATGTAATTTGACTTTTGATAATGGCCGTGTTTACCAACCAGCTTGCGACCATCCTGGACATTTAACAACGGGCTTTTGCAAGCTGGTGCTTGTCAGCTCAGTTGCCACTGCTAGACCTAGCCTCATAATTTAAGGAGTTTACAACTGAGTTGGGTAAAAACCTGCAAATACTGTGAAATACTTTGTGAGGAGGAAGTACAAGGCACTGTGGGAGCATTTAGGAGGCAGATCCAGCTAAGCGTGGGGCTTGGGAAAGTTTTCTGAAGCAAACACATCTAATCTGAGACCTGAAGGAAAGGAAGGATTAGCTATGTGAAGGGTGGAAAGTGGGTTCCAGATGGAGGAAGCAACTTTGTGCAAAGGTCTTGAGCAAAACCAGACAACAGAACCTTTTAGAAATACACAGTATTTCATTCTGGCTGGAATCAAGCATTCAAGGTAAGAGAGTGACAATGAAATAAGATTATGAGAGAGGAGAAGTACAGAGCCAGCACATCCAAACCATATTAAAAGAGCTTATTCTAAGGTTAGTGGGTGCTCATGGACAGCTTGTATATACCAGGATATCCTGATTAGATTTCTTGTTAGAAAGATCATTCTGCCTGCAGTATGGGAAAGAGATAGGATGGGGGCAAGACCAGAGGATGCTGCCACAATCTAGGAGAGAGATGAAGGGTGCCTGCATAGTGGTAATGACAATGGGGAAGGAGAAGAACAGATGGAATCAAGAGGCATTTAGGAGGTTGTATCTGCTAGACAAAGTGATTGATTATATGTATATGTATGTTTCTCGGTGGCGGGGGGCAGCGTTGAGGAAAATAAAGTCAAGAACGATACTGAGGTTTCTGACAAAAGCAACCTAGGAAATGATTGGCAGTAGGAGCCAGTGAAGGAGAACAGGTAATGGACTTGAGGGATGGTGAGTTCGGTTCTATGCAGGTTAAATCTGTGGGCCGTCCAAGTGGCGATATCCAGGAATCAGTTGAACGTACAGGCCTGAAGCTGAGGACACAGATCTGGGCTGGAAAATAAACTAGGGAGTTGTCAACAAATAGATAACAACCAAAGCCATGTGTGTAGATGAGATCATCCAGGGATAAGTCAGAATCGGTTGAGTTTATAGGCCATCACTGCCCATCCATTTTACATAGACCCACTCTTTTAATCATTGCAACCACTCTGTTATGTAGGTATCATCATGATCCCCACTTTGCAGATGACGAAACTGAGGCCTAGACAGGTTGCACAGCAAAGAGGCGGAGCCCAGATCTCAAACTGGTGCATCTGGCACAAGAACCTGAACTCCGGACTGTAATATGGGGCTGCTTCTGTTTCCAAATACACAGACTAAGAAGGACAGAACCTGAGGAAATGAATATTTAAGTCAGGGAAGGAGGAATTTACAAAGGAGACTGTAAGGCAGGGAGTGGAGAAGGGGAAACTTGAGGCTTATCATCGTTAAGGTCAACTTCTTAAAAACTTCCTCACCATTAACAAGGTCATTGAGTTGCCCCCTTAAAACTTACAATCACATTGCATTTCCTAACCTTTTCTGATCATTAAAGCAACGCATTATCCTCGCAGAGGATTTAGAAAATACAGAAGACAGAAAGACAAAAACAAAAATCACCAATATTCAACAGCCTGGAAATAATTGCCATAACTGTTCAGCCCATACTGCTTCAGATTCTTTCCTTCACATAGAAAAACAAATGGCTAGTTCTCTAAAACATTTTTTAAAGTTTTATTTTGAAAGCACATTTTCTTGTTTCTAAAGTGCACATTTAAAAGTTATACATTTATTGCTTCTAAAGATGCACATCTTAAAGTCAGGATTTACCTTATAGTCCGTGGTGCTTTACGGGTAAATGGCAGCATTTTTGTTCTTAGTTGTATTTGAAAGAATGCTGCATCTTATAATCTATAACATCTTGGATTTATGAAAGATGGTAGGGAATAAATCCATATCTTCCAAAATTCATAATATACTAAAACGTGTACAGAGAACGATCTCTCTTACTGCTGCCTCCCCCAGGGCACCTCCTTGGAGGCAGATGATATTTTCTGGTTTTTTGTCTACTCTTCCAGATGTATTTTAATACACACAAAAGAAAGCATTACATACGCCCCCTCTCTTTAAGTACATGGTAACATGTTATCCACACTAGGACATCTTGAACTTTTTTTAACTTAACAATATATGCTGAAAGCTTTTTTCCCAGTTGCAAATTTTCAATTGAAAGGATGTACCACATTTTATTAAGAAGTCCCCTATTGATGTGCAAAGTAATTTCTAATATTTTGCAAAACAAACAACGTCATGATGAAATAGCTTGTATATTTTGCACACACACTGGTATACCTATCAGGTAAATCCTTAAAAGTAAAACTGCTGAGTCAAGGGTAAATTTAGTAATTTTGACAGATATTGACCTGCATAAACATTCCAATTTATACTTCTTCCAAGAATGTATGAAATACTGTTTTCCTGCACCATTTTCCAACACCATATGTTACAAACTTTTTGTCTTTGCCAAATTGATAGGTGCAAAATGTATCTTCAATAAATTTTTTATTTTAGAATAATTTAGACTTTATAGAAAGGTTGAAAAGAAAGCACAGAGAGTTCCTGGACTCCCCTCACGCAGTTTCCCCTCACGGTAACATCTTACACTAACATGATACATTCATCGAAACTAAGAAACCAATATCGATCTATTGCTATTAATGGAACTCCAGATTTTGTTTGGATTTCAACAGTTTTTCTACTAATGTCTCTTTTTTGTTCCAGAACCCCATCCAGGAGACCATATTGCATTTAGTCATTGTGGCTCCGTATTCTGGTCTCCGACAGTTTCTCAGCCTTCCCATGTTCTTTATGACCTTGACAGTTTTGAGGAACTGGTCAGTATTTTGTAGAATACCCCTCAATTTGGGTTTGTCTGATGTTTTTTCTCATGATTAGACCAGGGACGGTAACTTTGTTCATTTGGTTAGGGAGTGTCTGCCAGGTTTCTCCACGGTAACTTTACTCTTTTCCTTTTTCCATACTCTGTTCTTTGAATGTGAGTCACTAAGTCAAGCTCCAAATCAAGCGGGAAATCTTAGTGAAACTGTAATTAGCATTTATCTTATGAATGAGAGTGAACATTTTTTCATAAGTTTAAGAACCGTCTGTATTTTCTGAAAGTTCTCTTATCATTTCACCCATTTTTCTGTTGAATTGTCATTCTTTTTATTATCAATCTCTGAGAAATAAGCTCTTTTTCTGTAGTGCAAATTAAACATTTTCACCCAGTTTACCATTTCTTGTTGGTTTTTACTGTCTTTTTTTAAAATATAGATTTCAAAATTTTTAATTTAATAAAATTAATCAGTTTTTAAAATGAGATATGGGTTTTCTATGACACTTAGAAATACATTGTCTGTTCCATGATGGTTTTTAGAATGTTCTATAGTTTACTTTTTGAAGGTAAGTCTTTGAGCTACCTCTATTTTGGTGTAAAAGTGACTAGAATCTGATATTATTTCTTTTTCATATGGCTACTCAGTTTCCCCAACAGCAATTTATCAGAGTCTATTATCCACTATTTTATTAGAACTGCAATAGATAATTTTGCAGGAAAAAAGCATAGGAGCCTGAGCCCTGTACATTTCAAATTCCGGTGTTCTTTCCATAACGGCAGATAAACCAAACAAACATACAAATAAATGGACAAAACCTTCATATTTTATATTATTGAACATATAGACTGACCTCAATATTTTTGGGCTCAATTTTTATTTTGAGCTACCCTTGGCATATTAGGCAACCCTCACCTTGATCCTATTTTAACAGCGTGGCTGCCGTCTGGAGCTAAGCAGCAAGTTAGGGCAGAGACCATCAGAGTCACACCTCGTTCCTGGCATTGTTTTAAATCTACAATTAGAGCTACAGATTTGGGGTTGTGAGAAGTCTGTTGCTGGTAATTCCCCACCTATAAGTCAACCCCATTTGGAGACAAACGCCACTTGATTATATGAGGAGGAATAGTGTTTGATGCTAGAATTCTTCAAGGCGGTACACGGGCATACCGACAATAGGGATAAATGGTGTAATCTACTTCTACTTTTAAAATATCTTAGAAAAGGTTCTATACAAAAACCAAATGGGAAGTTCAAGCGTCCACGTCCTTGGAGAAAACAGCTCTGTCAGAGACAGTCCCTGCTGTAAAGAGAACAACAGCTACGGATGTCCGAGTAGACCAGCTTTGCGAAGACTACTGCGCAAGGGATCCTTGTTCCCTAGAGATCCATCCAAGGCCCATCCTTAGTTAAATCTGCGTAAATAATCTGGAGGAAGAAGAGCAAAACGATGATTTCAAGTTTTTAAGTGACATTGATTTTTTTCAGATGGATTTTTTTTTGCTTGCTTGAAGAACCAAGAAAATGAGGTTAAAAACAGTAAACTCTTGTAAATCTATTTGGACTTTGGGCAGGAAAGTATCATATGAGCTTAAACGTGAATAAAAGCAATACTGTATTTAAAAAGAACAAAAAAGTCAAAGCAGATGGAAAATCAAGGACTCTGTCCTGCAACAGGTCTAGTTGACTAATAACACACACTGACATAGCACTTAACCATGTGTTTTACACTCTTCTAAGCCCTTTAACGTATATTAACTTTTATAATCATCACAACCAGCCATGAAGCAGGGTCTACTGTTCTCTCATTTCACACATTAAAAAATAGAGGCCCAGAGAGAAGAGTAACTAGTTGAAGGTCACACAGCGAGTAAGTGGCAGAGGTGAGTTTAGATGTGGCAGTGCAGCCCTGGGGTGTGTGGTCTGAATCACTGGGCTCGCAGCCTTCCTTGCAGGACTCTATGCAACACGGGAAATTGTGTCACGTTGATTCATTTCTTCACCAGAAGATCTGTGAGTAAGTCACATTCATCTCTGTATTTTCAGATTTAGCATAATAATTAGATGATTGACAACTTTTGACTACCTGAATGTTTTAATGGAGGTATGATCAAAGTGTTACACAGTGATTTTCAAATTTTTTTAAGATATGGGATTTTTTTTTCTCAAGTATTACAAGGATCCTATGGTAGATACTATCTAAGAGGACACCAAAGGTCCCCACCTCCTGGTATTCCTATCCTTAAGTATTCTCCTCCCCTTGAATGTGGGGTGGATTTACTGACTTGCTTTTAACAAATAGAACATGGCAGATGTGATGGGATGACATTGCAGAGATTAGTTAGAAAAAGACTGTGGCTTCCATCTTGGGCTCTCTCTCTCCGTCTCTTGGCTCTTTCCCCCTGGGGGAAGCCAGCTACCACACAGTGCAGCAGCCTCGCACAGAGGCCTGTGTGAGTTAGCTTGGAGGCTCATCTTCTGAGGCCTGCCAACAACTTTGTGAATAAACTTGGAAATGGATCCTCCAGCCCCAGATGAACCTTGAAATGATGCAACTCTGGCTGATAGTTTGATTACCACCTCATCAGAGACCTTGAGCCAGAGGCACCCAGCTCACACATGCTCAGATTCCTGACCCAGAGAAACGGAGATAATAAAAGTTTTAAGCTGCTAAGTTTTGGGGTAATTTGTCATGTAGCAATAGATAAATAATGCAGACCCTCAAGGTATAAAATACTCCATACAGTAAGAAATTTCCCACTTATTTTTCAAGAAAGAGCCTACAGTTTATTTTTACATTTAGATCTTTTATGCCCTAGGAATTAAAAATATATATATATATGTGTGATGAAATAAAAGGATCTCATTTTATTTTAGAAATGAAAAAAATTTTAATTGTGATAAGATACACATAACATAAAATTTACCATCTCAACCATTTTTAAGAGTACAGCTAGGTAGTGTTAAGTATATTCGGATTGTTATGCAACCAGTCTCCAGAATTTTTTAATCTTGCAAAACTGAAACTCTATCCCCATTAAACAACGACTCCTTATTTCTCCATCTCCCCAGCCCCTGGCAATCCCCGTTCTACTTTCTGTTTCTATCAGTTTGACTATTCTTGATACCTCATTTAAGTGAAATCATACAATACTTATCTTTTTGCGACTGGCTTATTTTGCTTAGCATAATGTCTTTAAGGTTATTCTATGTTATAGCATGTGTCAGAATCTTCTTTTTTTATAAGGCGGAATAATATCCATTGTCTGTGTATACCACATTTTGTTTATTTGTTCACCTGTTGATGGACATTTGGGTTGTTTCCACCTTTCGGCTATTGTGAATAATGCTGTTATAAACATGGGTGCACATATATCGCTTCGAGATGCTGCCTTTACTTCTTTTAGAGATATGTCTAGAAATGGTATTGCTGGATCATATGATAATTTTATTTTTAATTTTTTTTTGGTGAGGAGTACTGGCTGTGAGCTAACATCTGTTGCTAACCTTCCTCTTTTTGCTTTAGGAAGATTGTCACTGAGCTAACATCTGTGCCAATCCTTCTCCATTCTGTATGTGGGACGTTGCCACAAGCATGGCTTGATGAGTGGTGTGTAGGTCCTTGCCCAGGATCTGAACCTGAGAACCCCAGGCTGCTGAAGCTGAGTATGGGAACTTAACCACTACGCCACCAGGCCGGCTGCTATTTTTAATTTTTTAAGAAACTGCCATACTGTTTTTCACAGTGGCTGCACCATTTAACATTCTACCAACAGCGCAAAAGGCTTCTAATTTCTCCACAACCTCACTGACACTTGTTATTTTCTGTTTGTTTATTTATTTTTGGAGCCATCCTAATAGGTGTGAGGAGACACCTCATCAGAGCTTTAATTTGTATTTCCCTAATGATTAGTGATGTTGAGCATTTCATGTGCTTGCTGCCCACTTGCATATCTCCTTTGGAGAAATGTCTATTCAGGTCCTTTGCCCATTTTTTCATTGGGTTATTTATTTTGGTGTTGTTGAGTCGTAGGAGTTCTTTATATATTCTGGATTAACCCCTTATCAAATATATGATTTGCAAATATTGTCTCCCATTCCATAGGTTGCTTTTTCACTCTACTGATTATGTCCTTTGATGAGCAGAAGTTTTAAATTTTGCAGTAGTTCAACTTATCTATTTTTATTTTTGTTGCCTACGCTTTTGGTATCATAACCAAGAAATCCTTGCCAAAATCAATGTCATGAAGCTTTTCTCCTAGGTTTTCTTCTAAGAGTTTTATAGTTTTAGGTTTTACATCTGGGTCTTTGATTCATTTTGAGTTAATTTTTGTATACGGTGTAAGAAAAGGATGCAACTTTGAATTTTATTTTTTTCCCAGTCGATTAGCTAATTGCCTCAACAAAATTTACTGAATAAATTGTTCCTTTCCCATCAATTTGAAACATTGTTTTGTTCACATACCAAATTATAATGTATATGAATATATTTCTAGATGCTTTATTCTGTTCCAATGAGCTATTTGTCTATTCTGGTCCCAGTGTCATATGGATTTATTTAATGTAGGTTTAATTTTATATTCCAATTAGGCAGGCAAAGTTCCTCTTCATTATTATTCTTTTTGATGTTTTCTTGGTTACCTTTGCATATTCATTCTTCCTGAAGAATTTTACTATAGATATTTAGGATTACCCTCTACCACCACATCACCACCACCCCACCATGAAACAAAAAAGCATGGATGTTGAGAGAGAAATGGATTGCACAGGATTGATATTTCACAATATTCTGATTTTTCTCTCCACATACGCTCCTCCAATAGTATGTTCCATCTCAGATAACAATTTCATCTTTCTGCTGCTCAGGTCAAAAAATGTTGGCGCCATCTTTGAATCTCCTCATTCTTTCACACCTCATATCATACCTGTCAGCAAATTCTGTTTAGACCATCCTTTAAAAACAGCCAGCTTTTAACCATTTCTTACCCCCTCTACTACGACCGCCTGGGGCCAGGCTCCCATTATCTTATTCTTGGATTATTGCAATAGCCTCTTAATTGATCTGCCTGCATCTACTCCTAACCCTCTAAAGTCTATTCTCATCACAAGAGACAGAGCTGTCTTTTTAAAATATTAGTCCATTTATATCACTCTCCTACTCAAAATTTTCCAGTGGTTTTCCATCTCACATAAAGGAAAAGCTGATGTCCTTAAGTATGGCTTCATTTTTTACTTCTCTCATTTCTGCTCACTCCACTCTAATAACATTGTTCTCCTTGCTCCTTCTAAAACAGGCCATGTATGCACCTACCTCAGGGCCTTTGCACTAGCTATTTCCCCTGCCTGAAACACTTTTCTCCTAGGTAACTGCATCTTCTGAATGTTTTGCTCACATGTACCATTGAGGTCTTCCCTAATCCCTCTGTCTAAAATTGCACCACCATTTCAATATTCCGTATTCGCCTTGTCTTGCTTTCTTTTTCTCCATAGCATTCATCACTTATGAAATTCTACATAATTTTCTTATTTATTATGTTTATTTTTTGTTTCATTCCAACAGAATATAAGCTCCATGAGAGCAGGGTTTTTCACCTGTTTTGTTTATTGTTATATCCTTAGTGTCTAGAGTAGGTAAGTGTTCAATAAATAAATCTTAAATGAACCAATGAGTAAATATCGAATCTACTCATTTTGGAATGAATATCTCTCTCCCCCCTCACACACTTAAATTTTGTTTTGTGTTCTTCAATATAACTCTGTGGTTTTCTTGTCTTTTTAAACAACAAAAAGAGAATTTTTTAAAAATAATCTTTTAAACAAAAGAATTTTCTTTTATTTAAAAAAGCGAAGTAGACATATCTATTGTTATGGAGAGATGTCTACAACACATTTTTACAAAAAGAAGAAATTCAGAACAGTATGTTATATGATTCCATTTTGATAAAAAATAAAAATGCGTTCATGTATCTGTATTTCCCCCCTGCCCCATTTCCTTACTGGAGTTGGACTATACTGGAGATAGGGTAAGAGGACATCTTGGCAATGGAGAGAATAAGCCAAAAATCCTTTGAGCAAGATGCAGCAGAGATAGTGAGCAAAGAGAAGGTCAATTTGGGCAGGATCAACGGCCTAATGGTCTTATGAGAACTCTAATCTTTGTCTCCTTTACCCCTTCCCTCCTATTCCTGATAGTGTCATGCAGAAGGGCACCCCAGTGACTGACAACCCACCCCAGAGATTAAGGTTAGGAACAGGGGTGGGAGCAAGAGACAAAAGAGAAGACAAGCAAGTGAGGAAGGTTCAAGGGAGAGAATGGAAGTTCCCACATCCGAGCTAAAATTGAGTTGAATTCCACTCCCTGTGGACCTAAGTGGGCTGGGAGAGACTTGTGCATGAAACAAAGAATATTATCTTTTGTTTTGTTACTGATTCTAATTTTATGGTATTGTGGTCTCTCTGATACTGATTATTGTAGTATTTGTTCACACCTGATTTGAGGCTAGTATGTAGTCAATTTTTGGAAAGTTTTACATGTGCTTGAAAAGAATTGCCTTCTCTGATTTGTACATACACGATTTCACATACATACATGTTGTTATATGATACTAGCTAATCATGTTATTCAAATATTCTATATCCTTACTAGTTTTTGGTGTTTGTTAGACCTATCAATTTCTGGGAGGGGTGTATTTATGAATTTCTTTTTATATAGATACTCTAATTCAAAAAACAGTGACTCCTGAAAACTTTAAAGAAAAATACATCTATATCTAGAAAGAACCCAGTGCAACTTCCGAACATTTAAAATACTGTGTTTCTTACTCATTTTGCTTGTTTCTTGTGTCTTCTTCTACCAGAACTCTCAGCTCCCTAAGAGCAGGCAGGAAATTTTGCTTGTGTGCCTTGTGGTATGCCTCACCTCCGGCATAGTGCCTGCACATAGTAGGCACTCTATACATATGTGTTGAGGTAATTAATTCAATCATTCCCTTCCTTCATTTTGGCCTCAATTTCCTTCTTACTGAAGCTCATACTTCAATCCTTCTTTTTAGGAGGGTCTTGAGCAGTAAATTCTGAGTCCTTATGATCAGAAGTTTCTATTTTGTCCTTAGTCTTGAATGAGAGTTAAGCTGGATAAAGTCCTCCATGCCGATGGGTGCTATTGTTTTTCTTCAGCAGTTTGAATCAATTATTCCAGTCTTTGTTATCTGGCCCTCAAGGTTGTTACTGAGAATTCAGCTGTCAGTCTGTCATTCTTTGGAAGGTAACCATTCTCTTCTCTCTGGGAATGTTTTGTTTAATTAAACTCATTTATTTTGAGATAATTATAGATGCACAGGCAGTTGTAAGAAAGAGAGCCCTTGTGCCCTTTACCCAATTTACTCCAATGGTAACAGTTTGTAAAACTATAGTATTATCACAGCCAGGATATTGACATCGATACAATAAAGATACAGAGCATTCCCATCCCCACAAGGATCCCTGATGTTGTCCTTTTATAGCCATACGTACTTTCCTCCCACTTTAACCCCATCCTTAACCCCTGACAACCACTAATATGTTCTTCAATTCTATAATTTTGTCCTTTCAAGAATGTCATATAAACAGAATTGAGAGACTGAATATATAAACTGAGACAATGAATATTCAAACTGACAATGGCAATAGAACTCTGACCCACAACCTCTGCAGCAGCCAGCCTAGAAACCCAAACCACAACCTCTGCAGCAACTGGCCCAGAATGCTCAGGACTTGGTCAATGACTCCCAGTTTCCCTATTTTTTGTCCTCAATTCCACATTAGGACCAATCAGAGAAAAGCAAATATGCCCCCTAAACCAACCACATGTAGTGTCTTGTTTCTAATTAGCTCTCATCTTTATTAGTTTCTTCATTCTGCTTGCTTTGGGCTTATTTTGCTCTTCTTTTTCTAGATTCTTGAGGTAGGAGCTTAGATTATTGATTTGAGATTTTTTCTTTTTTCTAATGTATGAATTTAGTACTAAAAATTTCCCTCTCAGCTTTAGCCACGTCCCACAAATTTTGATATGTTGTATTTTCATTTTCATCCAGTTCGAAATATATTTTTTATTTCCCTGGAGACTTCCTCTTTGACCCTGGACTACTCAGAAGTGTGTTATTTAGTTTCCAAGTGTTTAGAAATTTTTCTATTATCTTTCTGTTATTGGTTTCTAGTTTGATTCTTTTGTGGTCAGAGAACACTCTCCATATGACTTTAATTCTTTAAATCTGATAAATTTTGGCTTATGGGGTAGGATATGGTCTAGGTCCCAGGGGCACTTGAAAAGAATGTGCGTTCTGCTGCTGTTGGCTGTAGTGTTCGATAAGCGTCAATTAGAATCTGTTGGTTGATGGTGTTGTTGCATTCTTCCATATCCTTGTTATTTCTTTCTAGTTGTTCTATCAGTTCTTAAAAAAAGAGTTGTTACCATTGAAATTTCCAACAGTAATTGTGAATTTGTCTATTTCTCCTTTCAATTATATCAGTTTTGCTTAACATATTTTTCACCCTTGCTGTCTGGATTTAGGATTTAGGATTGCTATGTCCTTTGGTGAATTGATCCTTTTATCATTATATAATGTCCCTCTCTGTCTCTTAAATTTTCTTTGCTCCAAAGTCTACTTTATCTGATGTTAATTATAGCTACCCCTTCTTTCTTCTGATTAATGTTTGTGTGATTTGTCTCTTTCCATCCTTTAACCTTCAATCTGCCTATACTGTCAAATTTGAAGTGAGTTTCTTACAGACAGTGTATAATTGGGTCATGGTTTTTTTTTTATCCACTCTCCTAATTTCTGTCTTTTTATTGGTATATTTAGACTATTTATATCTAATACAATTTTGATATATTAGGTCTAAAATTTGCCATTTTACATTTATTTTTGTTTTCTGTTCTTTTGTTCATTTATTTCTTTTTCATGACTTTTGTGAGTTACTTGACTATTTTATAGAATTACATCTTGATTTTTCTATAATGTTTTTGAGGACATCTCTCATATAGCCTTTTTGTTGGTTTCTCTAGATAGAACATTATATACACAAACCTTACCACAGTGTACTGGTTGTGCCATTTTACAGTTCTAGTGAACTATAGAAAACTTATCTCCCCTTTACATTCCTTTACCCTCTCCTATTTATAATGTAATTGCCTTAAATGTTTCCTCTACATACAATGAGAGCCATATCAGACAGTGTTGTAATTTTTGCTTCAACCATTAAATACAATTTAGAAAACTCAAGAGGAGAAGAAAAATCCATTGTATTTACCCACAGTTTTGCTCACCATCTTCTTCCTTCTTTCCTGATATTCTAAGTTTCTGTCTTTTATCATTTTCTTTTTCTTTAGAGAACTTCCATTAGTCATTCTTTTAGGGTTAATCTGTTGACAACAAATTCTTAGTTTTCCATTATCTAAGAATGTCTTGATTTCTCCTCTCTTCCAGAAGGATATTTTCACTGGTTATCAGATTCTAGGTTGGCAGGTATTTGTACCCCCATACTTGAAAAAATGTTTTGCCACTTCCTTTTGACCTCCAAGATTTCTGATGAGAAATCTACTATCATTCAAATTGTGTTTCCTTTATACATAAGATATAATTTCTGTCTCATGCTTTTCAAGATTTTTAATGTGGCTTTACTTTTCAGTTTGATTATAATATAACTTGCCGTGGATTTCCTTGTGTTTATTCTATTTGGAATTTACTCAGTTTCCTGAATATGTAGGTAGGTCTATGTCTTTTGCCAAATATAGGAAGCTTTCAGCCATTATTTCTTTGAGCATTTTTTCAGCCTTGCTCTCTTTCTCCCCTACTTCTAGGATTCTGATGACACAGATGTTAAATCTTTTATTATAGTCCCACAGGCTCTTGTGGCTCTGTTCAATTTTTTTTCCAGGCTATTTTCTCTCTGTTTTTCAGATTGTGTAATTTCTATTGTTCTAGCTTCTAGTTCACTGATGTTTTCCTCTGTCTCCTCTATTCTGCTTCTGAGCCCACCCCTTGGTTGTTTTTTTTTTTTAATTTTTGTTATTGTATTCTTCAGTTCTAAAGTTTCCATTTAGCTCTTTTTTTATATCTTCTATTTCTTTGCTGAGACTTTCTATATTTTTATTTGTTTCAAGTGTGTTTATAATTGCTATTGAGGCATTTTTATGATGCCTTTTTAAAAATCTTTGTCATATAATTCTAATATTTCTGTCATCTCAGTGTTGGGACTTATTGATATTTTCATTCAGTTTGAAGTCTTTTTGGTTCTTTGTATGATGAGTGATTTCCAGTTGAAACCTAGATATTTGGGTGACTCGTTATGAACCTCTGGATCTTATTTAAACTTTCCCTTTAGCTGGCTTTTTCAGACACTGCTCTGCAAGGGAAAGGGGGAGGGGCACAGCACTGTAACTGTGTTTTGGGGGTAAAAATCCAAGTTTCTCACTTGGCCTCCGTTGAAACCTGACAAAGAAGATTCTTCATTCCTATTGGACAGGAGTGGAGGTGGGGAGAGGAGATTCTGTCTCCCTTGTAGGCCTCCACTGATACCTCCCTGGATGGGAGAGGTAGGAGTTCTTTGTTACTGCTTCTTTGCAATGACGTCATGTTGCGGGGGAGGTGGCCTTGTTTCTGCTAGGTGGTGGCAAAAGTCTTGACTCTCCATTAGGCATCCTCTGACACACCCCTAGTGGGGAGGAGAAGAGCCACTTCACCACTGTCAAGCAGGGGTGGAATCCAGGCACCTCATGTGGTCTCCACTGCCTTGCAGTGTAGGGAACCTTGTTTCCACCTGGGTGGATGAAAGTCCTAGGTTCCTACTTGGCCTTCTCTGACCTCACCTCAGTGGGGATGTTGAGATACTTCATTACAGACTCTTGGGGGTGGAAATATAGGCTCCCCACTTGGCCTTTACTGGCATGCGTACTATGATTGATAATCTGTTACTTTGAGGTAAGACCAAGAAAAGGCGGCAGCTCTGTCTCCAGTGAACTCTTTAATTCTCTGTTTTTTTGTTGGAGAATCCAGTAAGGACTACATAGAGCATGAGATTTAGAACATGAGTTTAACTATAACTTCCTACAGTGTGATCTTGAGCAGATGTGTAGTCTCTCTAAGCCTCAGCTTTCTCATTTTTAAAATGGAGATAATAATAACAACCTTATAAACTGTTTGGAGATTTTATATTGGTAGTATATGTGAAGCTCCTAGATCATAGCAGGGATTCAATAAATGACGCTATCATCATTGTCGTCATCATTAATGACATCATTGTCATTGTCACATTAACTAGAGACATCCAACATACTTTTGCATGAATGTGAGTCACACATGAAACAAACTCTGGCTCCCTATGTAAGAACACTGGCATGGTTAGCAGCAATCTCTGCGGATCCAGAGCTCCTATTTAGGCCAGGAGGCAGGAAGAGGCCCCAGAGCTATATGTGACCTACAGAAAACTACCTCTCATTAAAAGCACTGTGTTTTCCCTCTGGGTATAGACCCACTTCAGGAATAGCTGAGCAGATTTTGGGTTCTTGAGGTCAAGACAGGCAGTCAGAAAATCGCTTCCAGCATTTGGCTGTTACTCTGCTGTGCCCCAGCTGAGTTAGATGGGCATGTGACAGGGCAGTGGTCCATTTCAACAACTCACCATAGCTCAAGCAGACTTTTCATGCACCATATGTCACCGGAGCCAAGCAACAACCTGGTGAGGTAGGGAGGACATTTTACAGAGAAGGAGGGACAAGGGTGAAGGCTCAGAGAGATAATAACTTGCCAAATCAAGGAAATAAGCAGATGAGTCAGGAGGGCACTCAGTCACTCCACACATATTTGGTGAGTATCATCTTAGTTTGGGTTCCCCTAGAGGCCCACCCTGAGCCAAGGACCTGACTGTGAGTGGTTTACTGGGGAGGTGATCCAAGGAAACATTGGTAAGGGAGTGGGGAAGTGAGAAGGGAAGGGAAGGCAGCCAATAAAGAATGCATTTTCAAGCAATTTAGTGCTGGGGACCACTGGAGTTTAATCCTGCTGTAGGACATATACCTCAGAGTTATCCCATCTGAGGGACAAGAGAGCTGCCGCAGCATTTTCCCACCAACCCCAACAGTCCTTGGCTGGGGCTGCTCATGGAGTGTTAATTCCCTGGCATCTGTGACTCTTTGAAGGGCCTGCTCTGCCCACACTTCAGATGCTGATGGTTGGCAGGCAGGCAAGCGTGCACAGCAATGGTGAGTGATAAGACAATATGAAGGGCATTTCCTTCAAGATGTTACATACCCAGCACTGTACCAACTGCAAGAGATGCAGTAGTGGTCAAGACAGACTTAATTCTTGCTCTTGTGGATATTATTACTTCGTGGGAAAGACCAACAAGTAAATGGGTAATTATAATGCAAAGTGACAGGGCTGTGATGATGGAAGTTTAGAATGTTTGGGAACATATAGGAGGGTCCCCCATCTCAAGATTGGGAGGGCCCGGAGAGGCTTCTGAGAGGCAGTGGTTATCTCAGTGCTTTAGGTTGCTACTCTCTTGCCTCTGAGATTTCCACAATCCTGTTCCCTTTGCACAGAATACTCTATCGTCCATCTTCAGTTGGCTGTCTCCTATACATTCTTCATATCTCCACTTAGAGGGCACTTCTTCAGAGAGGAGAGTTTTGAATCTCCACACTGGGTTTTACTTCCCAGCAATATTCTTCCATAGTAATCAGCATTTATATTAACATTAAGCCAGAAGAGTGCAAGCCTTTTTCACTAGTGTATCCTCAGTACTTGGCCCAGTTTCTAACACATAGTAATAGTTGATGGTTATCTGTTGAAAGAAGAAATAGATGATCTGTCTGTAGAAAAAGCTACATTCTCTGCTGAGGCTGGGGCCCCAAGGAAATAGGTACTGTAATTTAGGGTGTAATGATCGATGGGCTCTGCCTTCAGAGAACTAATTCTCTGAGGCTGAATGTGTAGGTTTGAATTCAGAGATGATGTGGGCACTTCCCAGTTCACTGAAGCAAACAGTGATACTTTGTTAAAAAATAGAAAGGAAATAAAGGTTGTCTTAGGTATACCTACCTGCGTTCCTACAAGTTCAACTCCACATTTCCTGAGTAGCTACTACTTGCCAGGGATCATTCTGGGGGGCTCAGAAGAAAATGTTATGCAGTGTCCATTCTAGTGAGCAAGACTGTGAGCTCCAGAAGATAGGAGAGATAAAACATACGCAAGACGATAGAAGTAAGGCCAGACTAGGGGAGATGTCAGGGAGCATGAGCATAACACAGGATGGGCAGGGGCACAAGAGGGAAACATCTCCCCTTCTGGACTTTCTAGAGGTGGTAGGAATAATTTGTTACTGTTGGATGGATAGAACTATCCCAAGCTCATAAAATCAGCAATATAAATTGTGAAATATACATCATGTTTCAATTTGTTCCGAGGCAAGTTTCAAATCTCAACTCTTATCGTGAAAAAAAATGAAAACACTCCATGACAGTTTTGGTGTTTGGACAGGATTCATCAGAATGTTGGCAGTAGGATAAACAACCACTCTTACCTTCAGGGATTTTTCAGGACCAAGGAGAGTAGGATGTGGGTATGGGTGTGCTCATGTCCTCATTATAGACAGCGTTAAGGTAGGCCTACGACAGACTCACAAATAAAAATGCCATACGGTCATCAAAGAGAGGGAGAAATCAATTCTAACTGGTAGATTAGGGAAGCCTTCACAGAGGGAGTTTGAGATTGGCCTTAAATCATAGGGACAATTTTGACTGTAGGTAGAGGTAGTTGTAGGGGGCATTTAAAGCAAAATCAGAGTGTTGAAGTGTAGGGTATGTTCAGGGACTTCTAAGTGGTGTGATGTGGCTGCAACACAGTTCTCATGGAAGACAGCGGAAGGACATAAAAGAGAAAAAGCAAGTTGTCTATTCAGGAATAGACAAACTTGAGTGCCATACTCAGAAGATGGGATTGTTGCCTGTTGGTACTAGGCAGCTACCGAAGACCCCTAAATAGGGGTATGGATTGATCATGGAGAGCTCTGGTGGCTGTACGGAAGACTGATTTCAGGAGGAGTAGAAAGATGATTTAGGAGGCTATGGCAACAAAGAGGGCCTGGACTTCAGCCATGAGGTAAGGGACAGGAGGAACTGCTGGTAAGACATGGTGACTCATTGAGGACATTGTAAAACAAGGTGAAGTTGACCCCAAGGTTTCCACTTTGGGGCCAAGTTGATGGTGTTGTTAACTGAGAGAGAACTCAGGAGGGATTCACTCTCCATCCTACCCCGTTATCTCCTCCTGCTCACTCTGGTCCCCACAAGCCCTCATGCTCCTAGACCCTCCTGGATCCCTCAAACTTCTCCACCTCCAGGCCTGCCCTGTTTTATCAGAACCAATTTTTCCCCCCACTCTCTGGGCAGCCTGGCTTTAGAACTTTAGGAAAATAACCTCTTTGAACTTTCATTTCCATCTTTTAGAATTAGAAGACTGAAACATAGGATCACAGCCACCTCTAAAGTTCTACATTTTTCCAAATTACTTCTTCTGCCAGGACCAAATACACTTAGTTGTTAACCTTTCAAGGCATTCCCCACCTTCCCACTAGGTATTGTATTTAAACAAGGCATAGCGCCTCACGAAGAAACCCAGCAGTAAAGGTGGTATTTCAAGGAACAGTCATAGGGGCAGGTCTGAAGAGGATGGTCTGACTGGATTGAGAGGAGCCCCTGTGAATCTCAGATCCCTTCATGTAGCCACTCCCTACTGTGGCTCCTGGTGAAGATACTTGTGTCTACTGGCAGCAGCCACAGCTGATTCAGCATGAATGAGGGCATTGAACTTGACCACCATCTGCACCAGGGAGTCAGGCCTCCAGATGCGCCCTTGGGCATAAGACCGAGCTAGCAGGCCACTGGGCTCCCACAGATGTGGCCTTTCACCACTGCCTCACACATTCTGACAACTACTTCCAGTACCTCTTTGAAGTAAAATGGAGTTCTCAAAGTGCGGCATCAGCATCACCAGGAAACTTGTTAGGAATGCACATTCCCAGGCTGTACCCCAGACCTACCAAGTCAGAAACTCTGGGGTGGGCCCAGCAGTCCTTGTTTTAACAAATACTGCAGGTGATTCTGATGCATGCTAATGTTTGAGAACGAGTGAATTAAAAGATGGAAAGAAAAAAGAAAAACGCATTACTACTGCTAAAGAATACATGAATAAATTCATTATTTTGAGCTGAAGGCAGACCCAGGAATATAAAGTGGTAAAAATTTTAGAATGGACAGAATTTAATTTTTGTGAATAAAGTAGACACTTTAGTGGAAACTAGCAACATCTCTATGGACAAAGGAAGAAATCAGCCAGGAGCTTAGGTCTAAAAAATTCAGGTAACTAAGGCAAATAAGTGCCAGGTTTTATTTGCATCATCTAAATGCATGGATTCCAAGACCCGCTCTTTTTCTTTTTTAAAGCTAGGTAACCTTTGACTATAATGAAATCTAAACTGAAATCCCAAATGTAAAACAAATAATTGGGTTGTACTCTAGGGAAATAGGGAGGGAGTCAGGTCTGTGCCTTCTGCTGCTTCTGCCCTCCTCCTCTTTCCGCCTTCCTCCCCCCTCCTCCTCCAGTGGCCCACAGGGCTCCAGGCAAGGCCCATTACTGCAGAAAATAACTAATTCCCCCTTCACATTGCATACTCAATGCAAAAGTCTCAGCGAAATTCTATCAATCATATTCCCGGGAAAGGCATTTTAATTAATACAAAAAGAAAATTTGTTTTTGTTGTGATTGTGTTTTTCCCTAAAGACCAAGGATGGAGAGAAGGGAGGTGAATTTCATCTGGGAGAGGCTCTTGCAGGGAAAAGATGAGCAAAATGCAGGTACTTCAGTCGTCTTTGCGGCCGGGAGCCTGAGCCACCTGCCCGGGAACGTGCTCTCTGTAAACACCCTTAATTGAGCCTGACAATCTGGAAGCCTATTAAATTGCCAGCCCAGGAAGTGGGAGTGACTCAGAGCCTCTATGTCTGTCACTGTGTTTTGCTTGGGCAGATGTGATTGAATATGTTGGCTTTGTTTCTCCAAGGCTTTTTCCTGAAAAGAAGAGCCCACCTGAATGTGCATGTACATTTGCAGCCTTCTAGAAAAGTGGAAACCAGACTGCGCCAGCTGCTCAGTCTCCTCAGTACTGTGTGAGTCAAGGCTCCTTTGGAAAACACTCAGGGTCACAGAAATGTTCAGCCAGAAGGCACCTTCTAGTCCAGGGTTTTTGAACAATTTATATTTTAGGAACTAAACTCTTCAAAATAAATGTTACCCAGAAATGGATAAGAAGGGAGTTCATTCCACTTGCCCCTCAGCCTTTCCCCTTTTTCTCCCCCATCACCTGCTGACCCTGGAGGATGCAGTCTAGCCTAGTTTAGAAACCACAGACACGATGCTGAACAAGGCTGAAGCCTAAGGAGTAAAAGGGCTTTTCAAAGGTAACAGGGCTAGAAAGGGTCAGAGCCCAGATTACAAATTAATCTCTGGTTCTGAGATCTTTCCTGTGCAATCCACCAGGTCCAAGAAATTGTTCCTTCGCTGGCAGAGTTTCTAGGCATTCATTCATTCATTCTTTCTTTCTTTCTTTGAGCAAATGTTTATTAAACACCTGCTCTGTTCCAAGCCCCAGCTGGCTGCTCTGGACTCAACAGGAAGCAAAAGAATGTGGCCCTGTCCTTGCAAAGTCTATTGCAGGGCAAATGTACTAATTAAATGGCCACACAAGTAAATGTAAAATTGCAACTATCATTTATGTTAAGAATGAGAAGCAGAGGGTCCTGTAAGAACTTATGACAGGGCTTGTCCCAGGTGAATTTCAGCTCCCTCCTCCCATTCCTTGTTCTTTAGGGAAAATGCTATTATGGAAATCATGATAGGAGGATTTTTGCTCCTCAGGGAAGTTTTCCCTGAGGATATAAAAACACAACTGAATCTAAACATTTAGTAGTTGAGAAGGGAAAGAAGGGAGGAAAAAACATTCCTGGCAGAGGGAACAGCATATGCTAAGGCCATGTAGCAAGAGTGTGACAAATTGAAAGGCAAGAGGGGCTGAAGCAAAGCAGAGAGTCAGGGGGAGACCTGCCAGGACCACCCAGGACCAGGGCGGGCATATTAAGAAGGCTGTCATAGCCTAAGAGCAATGGAAAGTCATGAAAAAATTTTAAAGTGGAAGAAGGGGCAACTTATATAGTCATATTTTTGTTGCAAAATGATTTCTCTGTTTCTGTGTGGAGCAGTGCCCAAGGGCAGACAGGAAATACAGTTTGGAGGCCAGAGACAATGGGGGTTGATTCTGAATGACAGTAGTCCGGGTGGAGAAGTGGAAGAATTTAGGAGCTACGTGTGTGTTAATGCGGGCAGGATCAGAAGTGGGGGGGGGGGATATAGAGGATGAGGACAAGGACGGTGGTAAAGATGGTGTCTAGTTGATGATTCATGAACAAGGACAGTGAATACTGCATTAGATCAAGCTTGGCTCCTCCCACATTTGCCAACCCAGTGGTACTCAACCCTGGATGCACATTACAATCACCTAAAAGATAAAAAACAAAAATACAGTACTCAAGCCCTATTCATAGAGATTCTGGTTTACTTGATTGGGGTGAAGTCTGGGCATCAGTACTTTTCCAAGCTCCTGGGGTGACTCTAATATGCCACCAAAGTTGAAAACCACTGCTCTAAGCAATCCCCCAGGGGACCTTATGTAGTTCCTTCTCTATGTGATTATGTCACTATAAACAGAGAGTGCCATGATCTTCAGTTGCAGATTGATTTGCCTCCCAGAAAGAAATAGATTCCCAGGAAATGCTGGCAAATAAGCCATAGAGTAGTTAGCAAGTAGCCAACCACATCAGGTGAACGGAAGAGGGAGCGGTGCAACAAAACAGAGAGGACCCCAAACTCACAGGGAAGTTGCAAGCTCTGCTAACAAGCGACTTTCTCATCTGTCGAAGGAAGGGGTTGGACTAGACCAATGGTTGACAAACTTGAACTCACATTGGCATCATTTGGGGGCCTGGTTCAAACACAAATTTCTGGGTCCCACCCTCAGAGCATCTGATTGAGTAGGTCTGGGGTGGGGCTTGAAAATCTGGATTAGTAAAACATTCCCAGGGATGCTGGTGCTGCTCCAGGCACCAAGGCTGGGATGAAGGTGCCGTTAAGAGAGAGAGGGGACCCAGGAGGGATCCATGAGTTATTGAAGACAGAGATCCTGCTTTTATTTAAATTTGGATATTGTATTCATCATAAAGTTTTACATTAATTTTGAGTTTTAAAAAATCTTGCATTAAAATATTATTTATTTGAGGGGCCGGCCCCGTGGCTGAGTGGTTAAGTTCATGCGCTCTGCTTTGGCAGCCCAGGGTTCTGCCAGTTCCAATCCTGGGTGTGGACATGGCACTGCTCGTCAAGCTGTGCTGAAGCGGCATCCCACATACCACAACTAGAAGGACCCACAACTAAAAAATATACACAACTATTTTTTTGTATTTGTGTATTTTTATACACAAAGCCAGGGGGCTTTGGGAGAAAAGGGAAAAATAAAATCTTTAAAATATATATATATTATTTATTTGAACACTAAGTTTTTTGGTGCCGCTTTACTTTGCACCTAAGCCGAGTGCCTCATTCACTTGATTCTAATCCTAGCTGGCCAAGGAGCACAGGCAGAGAACCACTGAACTAGAATACTGCAAAGGGCCCTGGCAACTCTACATTTCACTAAACAGAGTAGGGGTAGCGGTAAACAGAAAGAGCTCTGGAGCCAAGCTACCAGTGTTCATGCCTGTGTAAATGTGCTCAGCCATTTACAAGTTGTGTAACCTCAGGGAAGTTGCTAAGCCTCTCTGGGCCTCTGTTTTTCCTTATCCACAAAGTCAAGATAATAATCCTGGTCACATAGGTTTACGAGCACTGATTGAAATAACACATAAAACACACAGCGTGGGCTGAAGACCGTTAGCAGTCAGTATCATCAGCAGTGCCTGTTGGTTTAATTGTCTCTGAAGGTTCCCTCCTGATTAGGTTTACATTCTTTGAGACCTGAGAGGAAACCTTTTTTCAAGGCTTCATATTATTTATCAAGTCATGCAGCTTGTTGTTTCTCATGATTTTCCAATTTCTCTTGTAAGTTCTCGTTTCCTTTATTCCAGAGAGTCAGTCTGTAAAGTTAGTTTAATGAAATGCAGCATCTTAAACAAAAGTCTTTAGAAAAAGCAAGACAAACCTTTTGGATCAATACTCATTATTGATGGAATATCAAGGAAATAAATGGCCAGGTCCAGGAATCCTCCCATTTATGTCATAGGACACAAATAGTTGTGTAAAGGGAGACTGACGTTCACTGGCTCCTGACAAGGAAGTCGTGGTTTCTCTAAATGTAGTGAATACTTAACAAATTTTGTAATAAATTAGTGCTCTCAGTTGACAGATGTTCTGGGCAGGGCTCTAGTTTCTTCAGACAGCCTGGTGAAGCGAAGGGCAGGGGTTTCAGGGAAGGACACCCGGGTCCCTCAGTGTCCATGCAGATTTCCGCAGGCTGGAGTCTCTACTATCTTTGCAGCCTCGTGCCTGCCATTGCTCACCATTTGTCCTCACCAAATACACTTCCACTGTTTGTCAACACACTGCTATGTAAGCCCACGCCCCTCCTGCATCAATCTAGCTATTTATCCACCTGGAATGGCCTTCGCTTCTTCTCCCCATCAAAATCATATTCATCCTCTGAGATCTAGCTCAAGTGACACCTCCTGTAAGGGACGATTTGGCAGTCCCCTATGCTCCATGTCCCTGTGGTTGCTACTCTCAGAGCGCACCTCAGAAATCTGGGGGTTTTCCATTCCGGCACACCATCCTTGATCAGTTGTTTAGCCCCCATTGGAGGCACTCCACTGTTCGGTTTGGTTGGTGGTCAAAGCAGCGTTGGTTGATTATCAAACTTTAGTCAGCAACCAAAATAACAGAACCCTAGGTTCTGCTCAGAGAATCAAACTTGATTTTTTTGCTCCTCAATTCTTACCAAAAACATGGTAAGTAACATTCACGAGTCAGATCACAAAGAGATGCATCCTTATATATGCAGTTTGGGCCTCTTTACTGACCTCTGCTTTAATGTCAGTCTACCTGAACTAAGAAATATTATAGGAAGAATCCCTATAAAACTCATTCCTATGTTACTGACAGAAAGTTCTTAGAGAAAACCTGCAGTGTGCCTTTATTACCCACTGGGAAACTGTCCCCATGGTTGAGGACGAGGAAAAGATACACTTCTAAGCAACTGGTGAGTTTTAATTTTATTCATAGTGAATCCCGTTCTGTTTTCTCTTTTGCCCTGGTGGGAGAAAGCTCTGAGTAAACATTGCATAGGATGTTTTGATGTGCACTTTTTATATTTATCCTATTCCTGGCTTCACCTTATTTTCCCAACTTCATTTATTTTTTAGTCTTACTTTCATTTATTTAACTTTTTTCCTTTTTGCTTTTATACTTCTGTATGACATTTGAAATCCTTTTATAAAAGAGGTAGGGGATGGATCCTTAGTAAATTAATATTGAAGACAGATAATGTATCTTATTTGTTTTGATTTTTCAATACCTAATTTAGAAATTGACATGTTTGTATGCGGTTTTTTTCTTTTCTTTGGTGAGCAAGATTGGCCCTGAGCTAACTTCTGTCCTAATCTTCCTCTATTTTGTATGTGGGACACTGCCTCAGTATGGTTTAATGAGCAGTGTGCAGGTCCACACCCAGGATCCAAATCTGTGAACCCTGGGCCACCAAAGTGGAGCACGTGAACTTAACCATTACACTACTGGGCTGGCCCCTTACATGCGTTTTTTAAAGGGAAAAAGGAAGGATGATGGGGGAAGGAGAAATTAAGGTTGGTGGTAGAGATATTTACACTCTACTCACAATTCTAGATGAATAGTGGACAACATTCAAGAAATATTTCAGGACGTGCAAGTCATACCAAATATTTTAGAGTATTTAAAAACCTGAATATATTGCTCTGCAGGTTTCCAATTGATTTCAATATTGTACATGTAATTTTTTTAGGTTCTATCCAGACATTTGGTGTATGTAGACACAGCTACCATTTAACAGCTACCCCAAGTATGAAATTATTGTTAAAGCAATTATTTCCTAACTTTCTGAAGCTTATTTACGTACTTTTTTGGCTCAAGACATTGGACTTAGAGATAATTTAATGCATTTTTTATACTCAGTGTAGCCTTCCTATTACAGAAATGTTGTGAGTATAAAATGAGATGAGAAAGCACTTTGTAGCGTTAAAGGTCTTCATCAAAAGCAATGTGATATGTATTTATTCATAAGCACATACTTCGCAGGAGCTTCATTTGTCTGTTAGAAGGAAATTCCAGTTTTGTGGCCAGATATGAAAGGGCTGTAAATGCAGTGTATAAAAAGTGTACATACACCAACACAAACCCAGCAATACAGGAAAACAAACAGCAGTTATTACTGAGTCCACGGACTCTTGGCAGTCGTCCCAAACTCCTCCTTCTCCCACATTCACACCATGTCCAGTTGGCATATCTGAGCGGCACCAACTAACTCCACAGCTGGCACCTGGACCACGCCCTCCATAACTGCAACAACCTCCCAAGGAAACTCCCCGCCATTGTCCTTGTCCCTGGTTACATCTGCCCCACACAGAAGCCAGAGTTCTCCTTCGGAAACGTAAATCAGACCATGCCACTCCTCTGCTCAACACCCTCCAATGGCTTCCCATTTCACTCAGAGAAAAATCCAAAGTCCTTGCAATGCCCCTTCTCTATAAGCTCTTGGGTCGCTCTGCCTACCACGCACCCTTCCTCGGGCCATTCTCGCCACTGGGCCTCTTTATTGTGCTTTACGCAGGACAGGCGTGCTCACGGCCTGTCATCCTGTTCTTCTTTGCACCTGGAATGCTTTTACCCAACATTTGCACATGGCTCATTTTCTCACCTACTTCTTGCCTTTCTTCATATGTCACCATCTCAGTAAGGCCCTCCCCTACCATCCTATTCAAAATCCTAAATGCCCTCCCATCCCTACCCAGGAACTTTCTTCTTCCCTTGTTTAGTTTTGCCTGTAACATTTATCACCTTCTAATACTCTCATTCTCTGTATACACACATATATATACATATATACATTTATATATCTACACAAATATGACCTGTTTATGTTTATATATAGAACTATACATATAACAATTACAAATAAATAAATGACATATACATGTATGTTCATTATTTGTGTCCTCCAGCTAGAAGAACTCCATGAGAGCAGGGATTTCTGTCTGTTCTGTTCACTGATGTTGCCTGTTACATAGAAGATGCTTAATAAGTGTTTGTCAAATGAGTGAATAAACCATCTCCAGGCCCTCTTTCCTCCAACCAAGTTTACAGGCTTTGGTGGGATTCATCTTATGTTGCTGCCCTGTTCTCACATCCTCACTGGCTTTCTTTGGCTCCAAAAGGAAGATCACATTGCTCAGTAGGAATGGTGGGACTTCCTAACATTTCAATTTACATTCTCACTACTATTTTTTTTTCAAATTGATCTCCCTTGCTTTGCATTGTGTTGGCTACACACTTTCCCACCTCTGCACCTATGTTTAACCTGTCTTCTCTGTCTGGGATGTCCTTTCCTTGCCTCTCTGAAAGTCCAGATTTTACTGATATTTCAATGCCTAGATCAAATGCCACCTCTTCCAGGGAGCCTTCCCTGATCCCTCCAGCAGGAAGCCATCTGTTGCTCTTTTCTCTGGGTCTTACCACTGGCTGACTCTCATAACACATCACTGTATCACAGAGAGTACAGCATAGGGTTAAGAGTTTTGAATTTAGCAGTGTGGCCTTGAGCGTGTTCCTTAACTCTTAAAGTCTTGGCTCTCTCATCATAAAATAAGAATAATAATAGCTTATTTACTGTATGATTATGAAGTTAAAAGAGACAATGGAAATAAGTTCAATTTTCTCAATAAAGGTTAGCTATTATTATCATCATCACCAACATCATTCTTTCCTTGAAATACAGTTATGCTATGTTTCCTGCTAAACTGTAAGCTTTTTGAAAACAGAATGTTTAATTCACCTCTACACACATGTAGTTACTCAGTAAATATTTGTTGAATAAATTTGAGAATCAAATCCATGACTTTGTTCTCTGAGTTAAAGTAAAGATACTTACTAAAAAGATGATAGCAATTTTTATTTTTGGCAATTGTCTTCTAGCAAGTAAGTCCATTCCTATTTGACTTTTAGTTCTCAGATATTGTTAGCATAGAATTTGAAGCTCGCTAGCATTAGATTTTCTTCTTCTATTTCCCGGTGTACAACAAAATTCATTAGCTAAGAAAATATCAACCTAAACTTTTCTAAAATAAGCCCAAGGAAATATAAGATCAAGGAAGAAAGTAAGAGAGTAAAAGTAAAGGTCAACAAGATGATGTGGTCCCTGCCATTAAAGAGACATCATATGCACAGATGGCCTGTAGAGTCAACATGCATTGTAAGTAACAGAATAGAAGCAAGCCCAGGGTGCTGCGTCGACGTGGGAGAGCATACTCAGTCCTTCTGTGTTGTTTGGGGAACGTTTCCTAGAGGAGGTGATACTGTGCTAAACTATTAGAGATGAGCAAAAATCAGTCAAAAAGAAGAAAAGTGGAACAGGCATCCTATCCAGGCAGAAAACGTGGCATAAACAAAGGTAAGAAGACGTGAAATTGCATGATATATGGATTCTACAAGCATTTTGCCATGACTTCAGCTTCTACTCCAGGGCAAGGAATAGGAAAATATAAAGTTGGAGAGAGAGTTGTGGGCCAAGTCATGGAATACCCTAAGTGCCATGCTCTGGGGTTTTATTTTGCAGGTCAAGGGGAGACCAGAAGGGTTTTAAACAAGGAAGAGACATGATCAAATTTATGCCTTAGATAGATTTCTCTGGTTACAGGTAGAGACTAGACCCGAGGAAAACAAGAATCAAGGCCAAAAAACCCAGGAAGCTATTGAAAAAATCCAAGCTATAGAAATGGAATGTCTAACCAGGGAAGTAGAACAATAGAAGAGGAAATGGAGTCAAGAATGGTCAGCAGTAAAATCAGCAGGATTTGGTGATTGGTACCTGAATTGGATGGGAGGAAGGAGAAACCTAGGTTTCTATTTGTTGCTGCCCTGTTCTCACATCCTCACTGGCTTTCTCTGGCTCCAATATTTATTGATGTCCTCCTGGTGGCAGACTGCCAGAAGGTGATGCCTATCATTGAGATAGGACATTGATGGGAATGAGCAGAGTAGAGGCTAGGCATGTGGGAGGAAGACGATGAGTTCAGTTTTGGTCACCCTGGGACATCAGTACTCAGAGTCTTAACCTTAGGGAAGGATCTGAGCTGGATATAACATTTTATTGTCATCAGAATACAGGGTGGTTAAACTATGGGGTGCATTAACTTATTTGAGGACAGAGATCATGTAGAGAGCAGAATCCTGGTGAACACAGCATGTAAAGCAAAGGAGGAGGAGCCCACAGAGGAAGCATATTAGGAATGTCCAGGGAAAGAGAAGAGGAAAATCAAATGAAAAGTGTGCTGAAGCTAAGGGAGTAGAGAATTTCAGGAAGGAGGGACTGATCAACAGTGTGGAATCCAGCTACAATGTAAAATAAGATATGGACTAAAAAGTGTTTCTTATATTTGGCAAAGGCATTTTCAATTACATTTGGGACAAGAAGGAATACAAGAAAATGTTAATCCTGCTGCTTTGACAAGATGATGAAATGTTAACAGATGACAGTGAGAGAGGAGAAGCATCTAGTATTTCTGCTGCTTATCCATCTTACCAAGGTGAATGATCTTCAAACTGGAAAGGTAGAGCCAAGGTCTTTAAAAGGGAATTAAAGCCAAAGATAAATTAGAATTTAGTAAAGACAGGAGTGTGTTGCTTTCCATATAAGGAAGTCTTCCAGGCCTAGATGAATTATATTCTGGGATGCACACACATGCACACATACCCACAGTTATGGTTTCAGAACTTCTGTTGGAAAGCTTTAAGTGTCGTCAATAAGAATGTTAAAGATGCTAAAAGACTGGAGGTTAACAAAAAGAAAAGGGAGATCAGAAAAATTGTGTTCAAATATATAAAGTACTATCAGCTGGAGTAAGAAAGAATAGCTTTACTTTGTGTGACTCCAAAAGGCAGAACTCAAATCAAAGTGTGGAAGTTGTAGAAGCATAATTATATAGAAAGACTTTCCATCATCTAGTCATGACATGAATCACTTTGAAAGGCAGAATTGTCCTGGCTTGGAAGCATTTGAGTTGAGGTTGATGGCCCTCTGTCAGGATGGATAGTTGGACTCAATTTGGAAGGGCCAATACCTGGTACTCGTGCCTTCACTTTCCCCTCCCTGCCCCCTTTATAAGACGTCATCTATTGGAAACATCACTTTTTCTTATTAAAAATAAAACAAATTATATTTGTCATCCCTGGAGTATATTACTTCTAAGGAAATCTCATGTATCTAAATTTTAGAAACTACAGTAAATGTAGTTTTTACAGTAAATGTAGAAGTGATGATGAAAAACATCTTAGTTAACTAAATTATTTGGGAGCTGGAATATAAGAGTTAGTGTTGTATTAGGCTTCATTTCTCATGAACCAAGGTTGTGGGTTGAATTAGGCAGTGTTCCAAACTGGTTTCGGAGTATCACATTTCTAAACAAATATTTAGTGATGTCCTCCTGGTTGCAGACACAATGCTAGGTACCGCTACTCTGGAGAAAATGTGTCAAGACAGACACTAGGCACACTTAGAACAGAAGGTGATGGTGTTATAAAAAGACTTCTTGCCATGTCTCTCTGGCCAGTGAAAATGAATTAGGATGATCAAAGGCATTAGCACTGAGTTCTTGCTTTGTATAATTCAGCCTACAAATCAAATCCTGCTCTCTGTTTATTACTGCAAGACCATAATTCACAGAGGAAGGTTCAGAGAGGTCAGTATTTATGACTATCTGAAGTGTTTCATTTGCAAGAATTATAAATGAAAAATCTGGCACATAGTTAGAAATGTAGATCTTCTGATACATAAATTTGCCCCATTGATTTTTATGTATTTCTTAAACTGTGCACTGCTGCTTTCAATATTGTTTTGGAACAGATTGACCATAAATATTTAAATAACTGCTGCTCAACAATCAAAGCTACTCACAACAGTAGCTGTTTGAACATACAAACGTGATATGCTGAGGTCAAGAAAAGCAAGTTAAATAGAAAAGATTCAAAGTCAGTTATTACGTAGTACTGTTCTATCAACCAAAACATGAGAAAGTTCATAAGATAATGCTTGCAATATATTAGGTACTGAGTAAATATTTTTGGAATGCGATATATGCATAAAGGATGTGGCGATGGGATAAAGGGAAGACTTTTTTAGCTTTCACAATGACTAAAATGGTGGAACTACAAAAACATGATGAAATGAGATCTGATGATGTCTAAATAGTTTTACTTTGCTTTTTTATCTATCCATTAGTTTGAAAGGAGATATGCCAAGAGCACAGAGTGCTTTAAATCCAGGATCTACCACCAAAATCTAGCAAAGCGGCTCTTGTCTTAACCACTAGTCTAGGAAATATTCTCATTATGTGACCTTAAGTTAAGTAGTCACTTAAACATTGTTTTAAATATGTCATAGAGAAGCCTTCCTCAATCTCCTAGGCTAGGTCCAGTTGTCCCGCATAGCAGCTGTGGGAGTGCTCTGCTCAGATCTCCCTTCAGGAAAAATATGCTGTGAGGAGTGTAGGTAGCTGAATCCTCCAGCTGCCATACCTTCAGGATCCACCACAGCATCAACACTGAGGCCATGCTCTCCCCGGGTTGTTCCCAACCAACGACCAAGCACAACATAGGTACTAGGTCTGTCCATTCCTCACCAACAGAGAATTCCTCTGGAAGGCAGTCTTTGCTCTGGGGCTCCCCAAGGGCAGCCAAAACTTTCTCAGAGCTGCATAGAAGTTTGATGCTCTTTCTACCAACTTCCCTTTCTTCACTCTATGCCTATGAAGGTGTCATATTTCTATCACTGAACACAACTCTCCCAGCTCCTGTTGTCTCATTCCTTTTTCTTCCATAAGCATTCCCCCTAATAAATCTCTTAACACTTTTAATTCTATCTTGACATTTGCTTCCTGAAGAACCCAAACTGACATGCCCAGTGATATACCCTCAAAGTGCATTGTGACTTTCATCAAAGCACACATCATATTTTGTAATTATATATTTATTTATACAGTTATTTGATAAATGATTCTCTTCCAATCAGACTTTTGATTGGGGGTAAGAAACATGTCTACTTCATTCCTAGAATCTATCAAACAACCTAGAAAATCACAATTGATTTATAAATATATATTGAGTAAATAAATGAATGAAAAAAATTGTGATGGTACCATAATATCATGAAATATTTTGGGGTTTCATTAAAAAGGGTGGAACAAAGTAGTTACAATCAACTTTGGCAAGAGAAAGAGATCAGGAGGGGTGGAGAGATAGAAGGAACCATGAAGATAAGCCAACAGCACTTGTAAATTTACTTAACTCTATCTTTCTGCTCACAGGGTTTGGATAGGAATTGAGAGAGAAGGTGTAGTCAAGATTACAAAGATCTCAGAGCTCAGATTCTCAGA
Organism: Equus quagga; assembly: GCF_021613505.1. Lineage (NCBI taxonomy): Eukaryota > Metazoa > Chordata > Mammalia > Perissodactyla > Equidae > Equus > Equus quagga. The sequence goes on along the minus strand of NC_060273.1, from coordinate 72,922,984 downwards.
ATCTAGTATTAACACATTTATTTTAATTCCTAACAAGTAATGAGTAGAGTACTGATATAATTATCATAGTAGAATGATGCCTAGTTGATATTAGTTATAGCCTTGAAGTTCAGACATCTGTATATGTATCTGAAAAATGAAGAAATTTTCTAAACCAAACCAAGCAAATTCACATGAAAATTGAGAGCTTAGGAAAGTGTTTTAGGAGAAAGCCTACATAACTAAAAATTTCAGGGTATTGTGATATTCCACATGATATATTGTCAATAATTTTTACAGTCACTGCAAAGCTTGTGAACTCCTTTATGCCATACAGAATTGATAGTGTATGTTAACAGACAAGGAGCTAAAAACATACATTTATGATTTTTGTTTCTGGCCATGATGGGGCAACTGATACCAGGCTAGCTCTTCTAGTGTAAATAACTAGAAAACTGAACAAAATGTAGGGAAAAACTATTTTCAGAAATTCAAACATAAGTGACACATAATTGTAATTTCTGAGAGAAGGGAAACAAACAAGCAAAGCCTCATAATTACTCTTTCCATCTGGAGGCATTTGATGGACCCCAGGGGTAGGAAAGAGCCAGCCAAGCAAACTATGACAGTCTTGCTGAGCTGACAAGACAGAGAGGACATCAGGGAGGCTAAGCCAGCTGCACTTTGGAGGCAGAGTACTAGAAAGCAGAGAGCAGAGAAAGCGTTCAAGAAGTCTATAGTAGAAGTCCTCTTGAGTCTTTTGCTGAATACTAAGATACACATGCACAGCGTGAGACTCCATAGAATGATGTCTGAAAAGAATGATGATCAGTGAGCCTAAAATAGTGGAAAGGGATAAAGTGAACAACTACAAAAACTACCAAAAAAAAAAAAAAGGATTTTTTTTTTTTTTTGCTGAAGAAGATTAGCCCTAAGCTGACATCTGTGCCAATCTTCATCCATTTTATATGTGGGTTGCCACCACAGCATGGCTGATGAGTGGTATAGGTCCACGCCCAGAATCTGAAGCCACAAACCCTGGTCACCAAAGTAGAGTGTGCCAAACTTAACCACTATGCCATGGGGCCAGCTCCAGGAAGATTTTTAACCTGAGACCTTCATAGAGACCCCAGAAAGGCCCTTCCTTAGCAGCAGAACTAAATTAGCCATAGAGGGAAAGCTTATGCCAAGAAGCTGCAACATGTGACCCATAACCAAGAGAAAAATCAGTCAATATAAATAGCTCTAAAAATTATACGGATGATAGTATTATTAGTCAAGGACTTGGGAAAAAAATCTATTAAAAATATGCTCAAGGACTTAAAGGAGAATATGAACATAATAAGGAGAGAAAAGGAATATAAGAAAAAGTATCTAATGGAATTCCTAGAGTGCCTGAACATCTGAAATAAAATGTCTGAAATAAAAAGTTCACCGGATGAGGTTCAACGCAAATTAAATACAACAGAAGCAAAAAGCAATGAAATTGAAGACAGGGAGATAAAACTATTGAAACTGAAACACAGAAAAATTGCTAAAAAATAAATAAACAGATCTTTAGTGATCTGTGGAAAAATATCAAGCCATCAAACCCACTGCAGTTGGAGTGGTAGGAGAGCAAGGGGTAGGCAGAAAAAGTATTTATAGAAATGATAGCTGAAAGTTTCCACACTTGATAAAGAATATAAACCCACAGAACTAAGAAAATCAATAAAGCTCACTCAGGATAAATCATAAAAAAAATCTTTCTAAGGCACATAAAAATAAAATTACTGAAAAATAGTTACAAAGATAAAATCTTAAAAACAATTAGGAAAAAAAGGTCAGTTACACACAAGGGAACACACTTAAGAATTACCATTCACTTATCATCATAAACAGTACAAGTCATAAGATAATGGAAGAACATCTGTAAAGTGTTGAAATAATTTTAAAAAACTGTCAACTTAGGGTTCTACAACCAATGAAAATATCCTTCTCTCCTTCAAAAATGAAGGCAAAATAAAGAACTTTCCAGAGAAGAAAAAAAAAATGATGAATGAATTCATTGTCATGAAAGTGATTTTAGACGTGAATTCAGATCCATATAAAGCAACGAGGAGGATTGACAATGGTAAACATGAGTACTAGAAAAGACTTATTTTCTTATTTTTAAAAAAATTTGACTTATTAGACCCAAAATTTGACTTCTTAAACCAAAAAAAATCACAATAAATTGTGTTACATTATTTGTACATATATCATACATATATACACATATGTATACAAATATCCTATGTAGAAATAGCAGCACAAAGGTCAGGAAAAGTATGCTGCTGTGTACATTATATGTAGTGGTATAATATTTAGATTGTGATAAGTTAGATACAAATTATAGACCCTAAAGCAACTACAAAAAAATAAAGAGGTATAGCTAATAAGTCAAATGAGGAGAGAATATGCGAAAAATGTTCAGTTAATACAATGAAGGCAGAAAAAGAAGGAATGAGAAACAAACAGATGGATAAATAGGAAAAATAGCAAGATGGTAAATTTAAAAATGGAATAGGAATATCAGTTTAAAAACATAGATTTATAGATTAGATAAAAATGCAAGGCCCAACTAAATATTGTCTAAAACACATGCACTTTAAACATAGAAAAGGTCATATCATGCAAACAAGCATAAGTGAGTTATCTTCATATCAGAAAAAGTAGACTGAAGGACAAACTACATTACCAAGGCCAAGAAGAGTATTTCATATGGACAAAAGGGTGAATACAACAGAAAGATATAAAAATATTAAATGTATATGGGCCCTACAACAGCGCTTCAAATTATGTGAAGCAAAAACTAACAGAACCAAAAGGAGAAATAGACGCATCTACTGTTGTCTAAAGAAACAGGAAATTTCAACATTCCTCTCTCAAAACTGATAGAACAATTAGAATAAAAATCAGTAATAATGTAGAATATGTAAACAATATTATCAGCCAATTTTGACTTAAGTGGCATTGAAAAAACACAACACTGACACTTGAAAAAATACACATTCTTTTTAAGTGTAATGGAATACCCTGAAATCATACAGAGAATGTTCTCTGGCCAAAATAGATTAAATTAGAAATTAATAACAAACATAGATCTGGAATATCTTCAATTGTTGGAAATTAAACAACACACTTCTAAATAACCCATGGCTCAAAGAAGTCACAAGAGAAATTTGATAATATTTTTAACAGAAAATGAAAAAACAACATATCAAAATTCATGGCTTGCAGATAAAGAAGCACTTGAAAATTTCTAAATTGGGGCTGGCCCCATGGCTGAGTGGTTAAAGTTCCACACACTCCACTTCGGTGGCCCAGGTTCATAGGTTCAGATCCTGGGTGCAGACCTACTCCACTCATCAGCCATGCTGTGGAGGCATCCCACATGCAAAGTGGAGGAAGATTGGCACAGATGTTAGCTCAGGGCTAATCTTCCTCAAGCAAAAAAAAAAAAAAGAGGGAGATCGGCAATGGATGTCACGTTAGGGTGAACTCAGGGTGAATCTTCCTCACCAAAAAAAAAAAAAAAGAAAGAAAGAAAATTTATAAATTTAAATGCTTATGTTAGAAAATAATAAAGGCATAAAATTAGTGATCTAAGCTTATATTTAAAGGTTTTAGAAAAAGAAGGGCACAGTAAACCAAAATGAGGAGAAAAAAGGAAATAATAAAGATTAAGAGCAGGAATCAAAAACAGAACCAAGAGTAGGCCATTTGAAAAGAACAATAAAATTGATACACCTTTGGTTGGAATGATGAAATTAAAAGTGACAGAAAAAACTAAGTTAACAATATGGCAAATGAAAGAAGGGACCTCATTATAGATCTTACAGACTTTAAAAGGAAAATAAATTAATATTATCAACCGTTTTACGCCAATGAATTTTCTAACTTAGATGAAATAGATAACTTCTGAAAGAAACAAATTAACAAAACAGAAATGAGGATATAGAAAATCTGAAAATCCCTATATCTACTAAAGAAATTGAATTTATAATTAAAAAAACCTTCCCACAATCTAGGACCAAATGGCTGTGAGGATAAATTCTATAAAATATTTAAGGAAGAAATACTAATCTCAAATAAACTCTCTCAGGCTATGAGGGGGGAGGAAACAATTGCCAACATGTTATAGAAGGTCAGCATCACCATGATACTGAAATCTCACAAAGACATTATAGGAGAATAAAACTGAAAATGACTATGTCTCTGAACACAGATATGACAATTCACACTAAAATTTAGCAAATAGAAGCAAGCAGTACATGAAAACTGCAACAAATTATGACCAAACGCAAGATTGATTTTAAAAATCAGTTTAATTCATTATATTAAATAAATAAAAGAGAAAAATTATATAATTATCTTGATAGATCCATTTGATCAATTCAACATCTATTCATGATAAAAACATTTAGAATTGAAGACGATTTTCTCAATGAAATAAAGAGTGTCTACAAAACCCTGCAGCTAACATCATACTTAATAATGGCATATGGAATGTTTTTTCTCTAAGATCAGGAACAAGGCAAGGATGTCTACTCTCACCATTTGTATTTAGCATTATATTAGAGATCAATAAGACAAAAAAAGAAATCAGGAATAAAGATTACAAAGAAAAAAATAAAACTGCCCTTTTTCCAGATGGCATGATTGTGAATGTAGAATAACATAAGCTACTAGAACTAATAAGTGAATTTAGCAAGTTCTCACAACTCAAGATCAAGATACAAAATTTAATTTTATTTCTATACATTAGCAAAAATTATTTAGAATATAAAGTATAAAAGTGCCATTTACAATTGCAGCAAAAAATATTTGCAGGGTAAATATTTAAGAAACCCTCAACAAATGGAGAAATAAAAAATATTCATGGGTTAGAAGACTCAATAGTGTTAGATGTCAATTTTTTTCAAATTGATTTATAAACTCATTGCAACCTCAATCAAAATCCTAGAAGCCTTTATTGCAGAAATTGACAGCTGATCCTAAAATTCATGTGGAAATGCAAAGAACCTAGAAGAATGAAAAAAATTTTGGTAAAGAACAAAGTTGAAGGACTAATACTATCTGACTTCAAGCCACAAAAGAGGACATTGATAAATTGGACTTCATCAAAGTTAAAAACTTCTGCTCTCCAAAAGGTACTGTTAAGAGAATGAAAAGATGAGCCACAGGCTGTGAGAAAATATTTGCAGGCCATCTGATAAGAAACTTGTATCTAGAATATATAAATGACTCAAAACTCACTTGTATGAAAGCAAACAATCCAATAAAAAATGGGCAAAATATTTCAACAGACACTTCACCAAAGAACAGATACAGATGACAAATTAGAACAGGAAAAAATGCCCAACTTCATTAGTCATTAATGGTAATACAAATTAAAACCACAATGAGATACCGCTACACACCTATTAGAATAGCTAAAATTAAAAAGATTGAATTTACTAAGTATTAGAGAGAATGTGGAGGAACAGGAACTCTCACACATTGCTGGTGGGAATGCAAAATGGTACAACCACTTTGGAGAACAATTTGGCAGTTTCTTAAAATATTCCCCTGTCATTTTGAGGAGGATTATTTTAGGCTGGTTACTTTTAAAAACTGCAGATGAGAAGGAGGATCTGAGGAGTAGAATTTACTTGACCTTTGTTAAGAGACATTTACATTGTAAAGGAAATCTCCACCTGTAAAGGTGTCTCCCTCTCTGTACCAGGAAGAAGGGGGGATGACTTTATCTCTAGAAAGTCTTAATCAATGCCAAACGCAAGGACTTAAATCTGCATCTGGTTTACTGTACTTGCGTGGTAATCTCCATGATCGACTCTCCCTCCACCCGCAACATCCTCCTTTGTCTTTAGCTAAAAATAATATTTAAGGTGGTGGCTTCAGCCATTTACTTAATCCAGTTTGATTCTTATCTAAAAATTACAGGACCACTCAATAACCACACCCCACCTGCACCGATACCATTTTAACAACTTTCTTTTACATATTCTTTCCTTTGTCTTGTAAAGAGATAACTCAATAACTATGCCTTAAATTTAGCCCTACCCTCAACCCATGTTTGCAGCAGCAGCTCTTACTGCCCATGGGTCCTGTCCCCATGCTATTCCACACTATTCTCTGAATAAAAGAGCACTACTACCAGACCTTGAGAATCCAAGAAATCTTTCTTTCGATTCCTCGGCTCGCCGGCCCCACATCAATTTTATCCAGCCATCCTACTCCTACGTATTTACCCCAGAGAAAAGAAAGCATATCTCCAGAAAGAATTGTCCATAAATCTTCACTGCTGTTTTACTTGTAGTAGCCCCAAACTTGAAATAACCCAAATGTCCATCAACAGGTGAACAGATAAAGTATGATATATCCATACAATGGAACACTTCTCAGCAATAAAAAGATCCGAGTGTTGATACACACACAACATTGATGAGTCTAAAAATGATGATGCTGAGTGAAAGAAGCCAGAAAAAAACCATACTGTATGATTCTATGTACATAAAATTCTAGAAAACACAAACTAATCTACGGTGGCAGGAAGCAGGTCAGTGAAAGGGAAGGATTATAAAGGGGCACAAGGAAACTCTTGCCAGTGATAGATATTTTCATTCCTTTAATTGGTGATAGTTTCATGGGTGCATACATATGTCAAACTTATCTAATTGTACACTTTAATATGTATAATTTACTGTATGTCAATTATACCTCAATAAAGCTGTTAAAAAGGAAAATTACTTGAATAAATATTCTCAAGGAATGTACAAATGGCCAATAAGCACATGAATAAACTGTGAACATTTTTATCCACTAAGGAAACGAAAATTAAAACCACCATAAGATACTACTACACACCCACTAAAATGCATAAAATTAAGAAGAGTGGCAATTGTGAATGTTGGTCAGTACGTAAAGCAACTGGAACTTTTACATGCTGCCGGTGGGAGTGTAAAATGACACAAACACTTTGGAAAAGAAGTCTTGAAATTTCTTATACTGTTAAACATACACTTACCCCATGACCCAGTAGTTCTACGTCTAGTATTTACCCAAGGAAAATCAAAGTGTGTGTCTGCCATAAGGTTTGTAAAGGAGTGTTCATAGTAACTTTATTCACAATAGCCAGAAACTGCAAACAACACAAGTATCTATCATCAAGTGAATGTATAAAACAAATTTTGGTACATTCTTTCAATGAAGTTCTATGTAGCAATAAAATGAAGGAACTACTGATATATATAAAACATGGATGAATCACAAGAACATTTTGCTGAGTGAGATTTCCAGTACCACTGCATTCACACAACCTTGGGTATTTTTAGTCCTTTGAATTTTAGCCACTCTGGTCCATGTGTAGTAGTATTCTATTGTAGTTTTAATGTGCATTTCTCTGATGACTAAGAGAGTTGAGGACATTTTCATGTGCTTCTTGTCCATTTACATATTTCCTGTGCTTTTTGGTCATTTACATATTCTCCTTTTTGAAGTGCCTGTTCAAGTCTCTTGCCCATTTTTCTATTGAGTCTTCTGGGTTTTTCTTATTCATTTGCAGGAGTTCTTTTATAATCTGGGTTTGAGTCTCTTGTTAGTTATCTGTTTTGCTAACATAGTTTCCCACCCTGTCATTTGCCTTTTTAATGTCTCAATCTTTCTTGTGTTGAATAAAAAATTTTAATCTCAATGTAGTCCAATTTATCAATATTTCCTTTTGTGGTTAAAACTTTTTATGACCTGTTTAAAAAGTTTTTACCTGCCCAAGGTCATGAATATTATCCTTTATGTTATCTTCCCTCAAATTTATTGTTTTATTCTACACATTTAGAACAACATTTCATCTGGAATTGTTTTATGTGAGTGTGGGAGGGGTGAAATTATTTTTTTCCCCAAAAGAGATAGCAAATTTTCCCAGTATCATTTATTGAAGAGACCACCTTTTCTCCACTGCTCTGCAGTGTCACTTCATAGATTGGAAGCCCATATAAATGCAGGTTTGTTTCTGGGCTGTATCATGTTCTGTTGATTTACTTGTTTATCCTTGTGTCCAATACCCAATGTCTTAATTACTGCAGCTTTTTAAGAAATCTGGATAAGTGGTTAATTCCTTCAATCTTCTTTAAAATGTGTTGGCTGTTTTTTGCCCTTTGTATTTACATGTATATTTAGAATCAACATTTCAATTTTCACAAAAATAATTCTAGAATTTTGATTAGGATTGCATTTCTCTATAGATCAAACTGGGGAAAGAACTGGCAATTTTACAGCACTGAATCTTCCAATCTGTGAACATAGTATATTCCTCGAATTATTTAAATATTCTTCTCTGTCTGTTGATAAAGAGGTTTTTTTTGTTTGTGTTTTTTGTGTTGATGTTTTGAACACCTTTCTTTATATTTATTCCTAAATATTTGATGGTTTTTGTTGTTGTTATAAATGGTACAATCTAAAAAAAGTCACCCTAAGTATTTGTCCTTATTATGTAGAGATACAACTTAATTTTTATATGTTAACTAGGTACCTATAAACCTTGCAAAATAGCTTATTTATTCTAATAGCTTGTCTGTAAATTCATATTTTCTATCTACACAATCATGTTACCTGCGAATAATGACATTTTATGTCTTCTCTCCAATCTGTACATTTCTACTTCTTTCTCTTGCTTTATTGCACTGGCTGAAAACTCTAATACAATGTCAAATGAGAGCTGTGATGGAGAGCATCAGTGTATTATTTCCCAACTCCAGAAAACTTTCACCATTTCACCATTAAGTATCTATTTGATATAGGGTTTTTGTTGAAACCCTTCATGAGATTAAAATGTTCCCTTCTACAGGTAGTTGCTGAGAGATTTTATCTTGTATATTTACAATATAGGTTTTTAAAATACAGTCTAAGAACCTTTGCTTTTAGGAGTTTTTATTCTATTTACAAGGAATATTTCTCATTCTCTCCTTTTGGATTAATCATGTATTTTTTAACTTTAAAATTTTCTCCTCTAGCTTGTAATTTATACATTATTTTATCCTTTTAACATAATGGTTACACTAGATATTACAGTGTACATCTATTAGTTATTAGGGTATAATTTACATTAGCAGTTTTACTCCTTCCTCCCAAAATGCTGACACCTTAAACACTTTAATTCCTTTACTCTCTTCATCTCTCCTTTCTGCCTTTTATGTTATTTTTTTCTATATTTTAAACCATACACGATGTTATTATTAACTTTTTCCATCAATATTCAACACTTTGTTACTCATGTCTACATTTTTAAATATACGTCTGCTTATCAAAATCATCTCAGATTTTGTTTATTAGAAAATATCTTTATTTTGCTTTTCTATTGAAGGTTATTTTTAGGAGATACAGAATTCCAGTGTGGCAGTTATTTTATTTCAGCATTTTAAAGCCGTCACTCCACTGCCTTCTGGATTCCATAATTTCTGTTGAAAACTCATCTGTACAATTGTTTTTCCTTTAATGGTAGTATATTTTTGTCTGTTAAGATTTTCTTTGTCTCTGGTTTTTAGCAGTAACACTGTGATGTACTTAACTATGATTTTCTTTTTATTTGTCTTGATTGGAGTTAGCAGCACTTCTTAATCTATGGCTCAATGACTTTCATCAGTTTTAGAAAAATATCAGCCAGCCTCAAAAAATACTGATTTTGCCCATTGACTCTCTCCCTTCCATACTTGGACTTCAGTTACAAACATTAGAACTATTCACTATGTCCCATGTATCTTTGAGGCTCAAAATTTCTCATACTTTTTTACTTTATTGTTATTTCAGTCTGAATATATTTTATTGAGCTGGCTTCCTGGTTAGTAATGTTTGTTGCTGCTCTTGTATAGCAGCTCCTGAATCTATTGATTGAGTTATTAGTTTGAGTTATCGAATGTTTTTATTCTCTTAGCCTAAGATTTTCATCTGTTACTATGACATGGCCTCAGATTTCACCTTCCTTTTCCCCTTGCCACACCTCCCGTCCCACTGCCACCAACCCTTCTTTCTTATTTATTATTTTTGTAGAATCTGTGCCTGCTATTTCAAGACGTGTGAGGTTGGCTGGATCCTACAGAGCTGTATTGTCCCGAGAAGCTTTCTGTTGTTGTTTGTCTTCCCCTAGATAAGAGCCCATTATGTTGCCTAGTTGGAGTAATCAGATATTGTTAGCATATCAGATATCGCTCTGCCAGCCTTAGGGGGCATCACTGATTCAGATGTCTGCTGGCTTAAGAGGGGGAAGATCACAATTGATGTCAGAACTCCCACAATGTAGAGCTTTGTCCCTCCGCCATCAGCAAAGTAATTACTCATCTAGATGACTTGGGCTGGATGAATTCTGATCAAGAGGGTACCACCCTACATCAGTGAGGGGCAGTGTCTCAATGTTTGGCCCTACTCAAGCTCCCATAACATATATTAGAGAAGAAGTCATTATCTGAAATTCCACAAGGATGAAGGGCTAGAGGGAGGAAGATGGGGGAGAGGATTCAGCCTATCTAATCAGTAAGGCCACAATCCCCTATTTTTACCTTTTAGTCCTGCTGCTCTAAATTCCTTTGCCAGTTCTTCACTTATACAACCATAAATATCAGAGAACTCCTAGAGCTTAGTCTTGAACCTCCTTCTATTTTTAATCTCTACTTTTTCTCTTAATGATCACTCAGGCTCATGGCTTTTAAATACCAGCTCTACCTCTAACTCTGTCCTCTTCCCAATATTCCAGACTTGCATATCTAACAGCCTATTTGATGCCACCTTACAAACATACAATACTTATCTCAAAGTTAATCTGCTCTAAACAGAACTCTGATGCCCTTCTATAGAGGCCCCCCCTGAACAACTATTCTAATACAGCAACCCAACAGTTACTAACAGATCATTTTGTTCCTATTTTATCAATAGTGGCTTCAGGTGTCTGATATTTTCTTATATTTACTTATTATTTATAGTCCATTTCTTCCCATTAGAACATGAGTTCCATTAGAACAGAGGTGTGTCTATCTTGCTTGCTACTGTTTGACCAGTGCCCATAACTTGATCCAGAACATAGTAATAGAAATGAGTGACTATTTGTGGAATGAATTTGAGAAGATATCCATATCTAGACTGTGCCTCTTTTTGTTGAGATGACGTCTGGCTGAAGTAGGGCTGGGAGGAATGTGGGTGGTTTGAGACATGATGTGTCATCCTCATTTTTTGTTATATGTAAGCCTACATGACAAGTCAACCATTCATTATAGGGACCCCACTCATATCCCTCTTATTGACACCACACTTACTTATCCCATCCATTAGCAATCCTGTCAACTCTATCTCCAAAATAATTTATCCCAAATCTATCCTTTTCTCTCTATTACCTTGGTTGCCTCCACTCCAAGCTTCTGTCCTCTCTTTCCAATCAATTGTGACAGACTTCCTGCATTCTCCACAGAACAGCCAAAGTGATATTTAAAAAACAAAGCATATTATGTCCTTGACCTGTTTTACACTGCCCAAAGCTCTCTATTACACTTAAAATAAAGCCAAGCTCCTTATCATAGCCTTTGAGACACGGTCATGGTCTGGCCCCTATCTTCCATTATGACTGTGGGTTTCACTACTCTCTCCCTTGCTAATTAAGCTCTGGCCACAAGGCCCTGCTTTCTTTTGTGTTAATATAGCAAGCTCCTTGCTGCTTAGCAAGTTCCTTTTACTTGTTATTCACTCTGTCAGAAAGATCCTCTTCTCTATTTTTTGTATGGCTCATGACCTCACACCTTCAAGTCTGGAACTTCCTTGACCACCCAATCTAATGGCCACTGAATCTTTCATTATCACTTTGCCCTGTGTTATTTTCTTCACAGTGTTCATAGCTCACTGAAGTTATCTTAAGTTTTTTCTTTCTTTTTATTGTTTGTCTTATTCATTACCATTTTCCCAACATCTAAATATATGACTCACAATAGGTGCTCATTACTTATTTGAAGAAAAAATATGTGAATGAATAAATGGAAGGGAGATGCTCTCAAGCTCTCACACCATTGCTGTTCTAAATGTCATTTCTTTGGGATGAGTCCTTGTTTATTCTTTCCTTTCTTAAAAGGAAATATAGTAGGTAATGTTTAAAATCTATATTTTTTCCCTTGCCTATACTTTCTCTGTCCTTCAGAACTATTACCAACTTCTTGTAATAAAAATGATTTAACATATATTGATCTCTTATTGGTACCAGACAATGTGCTGGGTTATCTCATTTATTTATTACACCAACCCTCGGCATTAGATCCTATTATAATCCATACTTTAGAAATCGGATGTTTGGAATGTTTCCATTACTTTCCCAAGGCCACAAAGCTAACCAATATTCTTTTTTACTTCTCAAGTGAACTCCGGAAACAAAGGAACCAGGATATATGCAGGAATTTTGGGTCACTGTGCCTCTTTTTTCCTTCCAGCAAACGTTTTGTTTATCAGTGATGGTGGGAAAGAGAGAGAGAGAGTAAGCAATTCATATCATGATGACTAGATAAAACACTTTGGTAGCAAACTCTGAACTCAGCTAATTTAGCATCATCCCCAGAAGGAAGGACAAACCAAAGTCAGGTCATTGTCTGTGGATCTCTTTCTCTCCTGTTAGAACAACTGTCTAATTAGTGAACTTTCAACACTTTGAATTCAAGAAAATCAGAAAGACTGACTTTGCTTGACCGATTAATCTTGGGGCTTAGCTTGACCCATTCATTCTGTTATCCAAAAAAAAATAAATTACATGCAAAGTAGAAAGTCATTCACATACCACCAAGAAGTTTGCAGTTTGAAATAGGAGAGACTAGGAAGAGAGAAAAATAGTTAAGAAAAATCTCAGGAAGGTAAAAGACCACATAGACCAAGAGATCATCTCTGTGCAACTTCAACTGCCTAGCTGAAACATGAAGGAAAAGGAGAGTTTAGAGGTCTAGATAATTGGCTAAAATTTTAATTTTCTATCTGGTTGTTTGCCATCATGAAAATATAAACATGTTGAGGCATTTTTCAGTGTTTTAATAATTGCTGCTTCTGGTCAACAAATTTTCTCAGAATTTTTTTTCTATATTAATATCTTGGGGTACAAAACATGATTGTTTTTATGTAGTTGGGGGATCAACCTCAACCTCAAAATCCATTAAATACAATCATATCATTGGGAAGGCTGTTTTTTGAATCAGTAACAATTTAGTGATGGCTTACTTTTTGTCTAGATCAGCCAGTGGTGGATGTAGTGGAGGGTAGATATCAAAAAGAACATTAGCAAATGTTATTAGACAATTTAAATATGTCGGGAATTTTGCTACCCACTTTCTGTGAATTAGCTCATTTAATTCCACAGCAGTTCTATGAGGAAGATATTATTATGAGCCCAGCTTTGCAGAGGAGCAAACCATAGTGTCAGAGAGTTTAAGCAACTTTGTTCAAGTTAACATGCAGTAGAGTCAGGTAAACCCAGGCTGTCTAACTTGAGAGTCCAAACATGCTGACACACAACTCTTCAAGGAACCCACAGTTTCTTTGGGAGAAAATATACATGTAGGCATTAAACAGTTAAATCACAACCAAAGGGGCTGTGGGATCAATGGTTTGAATGAGGCTATACCACAGGTTTACCTAGGGAACAAAACAGTGTTAAAATCAGACCAGACTCAATGGCTGGCCCCATGGTGAAGTGGTTAAGTTCATGTGCGCCACTTCAGCGGCCCAGGGTTTCATCAGTTCAGGTCCTGGGTATGGACATGGCACCACTCATCAGGCCATGCTGAGGTGGTGTCCCACATAGCACAACTAGAAGGACCTACAACTAGAATATACAACTATGTACTGTGGGGCTTTGGGGAGAAGAAGAAGGGGGAAAAAAAAGATGGGCAATAGATGTTAGCTCAGGTGCCAATCTTTTAAAAAAAAATCAGACCAGACTCAAGACAGAGTGACTCCTGACATCACGATCCAAGGCAATCTGAGCTCCAAGTGAGTAAATTATAGACAAAAAGTGAGTCAGATGGGAACTTCTCCTTGAATCTGGGAGATTACACATATGGACTCAGATCTCTGCCACCTCACACTCTGAAAGTCCTCCTGCAGTAATTGCCTTTGCCTCCTTTTTAAAAGTTTCCCTCAATACAATCTAGTTTGTCTTACAAACAAGCAGCTGGCAAATCGAGGGTGTGATATCACGTGCTGCAAAGAGTTATCAAGACTGGCAAATTCTTATTCCTAGCTACCTTATGCTCCTTGTGCTACTTGGGATTTCATTTCCAGTGCCTCAGGACGAGTTCTTGGTGCTGAATAAGAATTTTATATTGGATGGTGTGTGTGTGTGTGTGTGTGTGTGTGTGTGCGTGTGTGCACGCTCGCACGGGCGCATGGGCATGCATGTGTGTGTTTAGGGCGAGAGAGGAACTGTTGTGTGCCGTGGGGAAACGTACATGTGGGCCATCTGTAGCACAGTACTGCAAACCACCAGTACACCAGGAATGGTGTGAGGAGGGATGAGTCAGACAGGAATAGCATTTCCTGACTGCCCACTCTTGGGCACATTGCCAGATTTTATTTAATTTCTAGGTTCTAGTCTTCAGATTCATGTGAAAAGACAATATTGCTGAAGCTGGCGAGGAGATGCTTTTTATAAACATTAGACTCCAATCTTCTGAGGGCGAGGATCGTGTCTATTTTATTCACCATTGTACACCAGCATCTAAAGCGCTACCTGGCATGAAGTCAGGACCTAATAAATATTTGTTGAATGAGTAAGTGAATCATAAATGAATGTAATATTTTGTATTTATTGGATCAGATCCTCCCAGTGAATCATTGCCCTCCTGGGTCACTGAGAAGCTGACAACTCAGATTGCATTAAAAATATGGGATATTTTTAGAACTAAGGCTCTTTGACCCATTAGCAACCCACTACCTGGTATGTTTTTAGGGCTGTGTAGATATATAATTCAATAAACAAGTATGTATTGAGCTCTATTATTTGAACACTGCTAGACAGATTTGGGAATGGTGCATTGAACAAGACAAAAAAGTCCTTGTTCTCATAGAGTTTACTTTCTTATAGGTTCAGCAACATAATAAATAGATGTATCACATGACTAGTGATAATAAATGCCATGAAAAAGCAGAAAGGAAGAAGAGAATGATGGAGGAGCACTATTTATATAGTGTAGTCCCAACCATCTCCCCTGGGGCAAGCATTGTCCAGAGCCTACAATCAACTTAATGAGGATTTTATGAGGCCTCCCTTTATTCAGTTACACTGAAAACTTTTCAAGGATTTCAACGGCACCCAAATCAAAAAGATTTGGGGAAATTATTTTCGACTTTATGTTCAGAAATCTATTTAATGAGTGGCTGGTGGGATAAAAGGATGGCGAAAATGGTCAAGAAAGTGAGCTTCTAGAAGAAACAATGGAGAGATTATAATAGCTAACATGCTTTGAGCACATGTGCTCTTAAGTGCTTTGTGTTCATTCTCAATTTATCACCAGAAGATTCCATGCAACAGGCACTATTCTTATCTCCCTTTTATGGCAAATGAGGCACAGAAAGATTAAGTAAGTTGCTAGAAGTCACTCAGCTAGTGGATCAAAAATCCAGTATTGAACCCAGGCAGCCTGACTCCAGGACAAAATCATTAAATTATTCCTTGATATGCTGTCTCTAGAATCCAATTGTTTTTAACTACTAATATACACTGCTTCTTTGAAAAGTATAATGAATCATAGGGTGTAAATATTTGAGAAGATTTTTTTTATCCCCACAGTAAGCTATAAAATCTACCACAAAAGGATGTGGTATTCCACCAAGACCTTTCTATTCCTTGAGTACAGCACCTTTCTTCCAGCCTCCAGGTCTCTGTGCTTGCAGGTCTCTCTGCCTGGAATGCTCTTCCCTGGGCTCTTAGTCTAATTAATCAAGTCTCCCCTCAGATATCCCTCTTCAGAGAGGCCTTCCCTGTCCACCCTATTCCTGGTAACTCATCATTCCCCATTCACTGTGCTCTTTACCCTATTTTTATTTTCTTCCCAACCCTGATCACTATTTGAAAGTTCTGTTTTTGTTGTTTGTTTCCCCTCCTATAATGCAAGCACCATGAGGTCAGGGGCAGTGGATGCTTTATTTCCTGAAATTTCTCCAGAGCCTTATCTTGGCCTGGTACCTCACAGAGACTTTAAGAACATTTGAATGGAGCCAGTCCCAATGGCCCAGCGGTTAAAGTTTGGCATGCTCCACTTCGGCAGCCCAGATTCGGTTCCGGGGTACGAACCCACACCACTAGTCTGTCAGTAGCCATGTTGTGGCTGAGGCTCACAGAGAAGAACCAGAAGAACTTATGACTATACACAACTGTGTACTGGAGGTTCAGGGGTGGGAGTGGGGGAAAAGAAGAGAAATGGAGGAAGATTGGCAACAGATGTTAGCTTAGGGCAAATCTTCCTCTGAAAAAAAAAACACATTTGAATGAATTAATGCTGTCCCTGGGGTCTGCAGACTCACCTCCCAGAGGGCTTTACTTCTGCAGAAGATCATGCTACAGGCAGCATCTGCCCACCACTCTGTGTAGAATTAGAGAGCCAGACGGGAAGGAGAGATCTGCATAGAGGCCTGAGAAATACTTGCCACTAAGCACCCAAAATGAGCTGTGAATGCTCTGAGGGCTGCCAAGGAGACCAGGTATGAAGCTTATTGCTGGAAGACCAACTTGGTGGGTATTTCTGTAGGTAGGTATCTGCAAAGGTCATTTAAATTTTACATCCTTGTCTAGGTCTTGCTTTATTTTGGTTCCCAACTTGTCTTGGGTCTAATGTTTCCAATGGTTTATTGCCTGTCTTCCCCCACCAGAACATAAGGTCCATGAGAGCAGGGATCCATATGTCTCTTACACCCCTGGATACTCACTGTCTAGAATCATGCTAAACACATAGTAGGTGCCCAAGAAATATTTAATAAATGGACCAACAAATGAGCCAACACTAAGTTGTGTCTATAGACAAAGGCAGGTGGAAGAACAGAATGGAGCAAACATTTACTGAGTCCCTGCTGAGCCCCAAGCACTGTCCCAGCTGCCTGGAACACACCTTATTTCATTTGTTTACCCTGTTAAGTTGCAAGCTTTGGGAACCTAACTTTTAAGAAGCTAAAATTTATAGAGTGGATGAGGCCTTTTTCCACCTGGTAAAATCCAGTTTCGCTGGGGAAGTGGTTCTTTAAATGAAGGTTGGCTATTGCTGGAAGCCTCAAACTTTAATCAATTTACTGAGGTCTGTGCTACAACCCGATAGTGCTGTATCAAATAAATAATTTGTATGATGCCCAGAGCATATCTGAGGATCAATAGAGAATTGTAACTAAAGCCTTGGCCACTGCTTCTCCTATAGGATCATTTCCATTTATCATCTCCGTTTGAATTTATCTGAATCAGAGCCAAAAATACAATTTCCAAACAGGAGACTGGAAATGAGTGCAAATGAAGTGAATTTGGAGGAAGTTGTTCTCAGCATGTACAGCAAACTTAGCCTGGGTCAGAGAAGAGAGAGTGTAAGTTGGCACAGTGGCACATTTGAGATCGGAACAGGAGAAATGGTAGGAGAACCAGTTCAGACAATACGTGACTGCCCCAAATCTCCAGCCCTGAGCTCTGCACAGTCCAGGTCGGCCCATTGCTTGGTGGCGTTTGAGAGGCACAATGTGGGGAAACATACATTACATACCCCGGTCCTGAATTACATTGTGAGGTACCCAACGTGGGGAAGACAGCACTTCGAGAAAGTTCTTGAAGGATTAATACCAGATAATAGTCTTTTAAGATGATTCTGTGTGTAAATAGGGCCAATTTCAAAGAAAAATGATCTTCCTTTTAAAAACTGTGAAATAACAGTGCCATTACACATCCCTAACCAGCCATTTAAAAGTACCTCAAAGCTAGTTCTCTCCTGAGGACTTCTTAGCACTCATACCCTCAACGCAAAAGGAAATCAACTCTTTACAGCATATCCTTGAGGATAGAATCCCCATATAGAATCTCTACTCAGGTCAGCACATTTATTCTAAGATATTTACAGGACTGTTAGGAACAGTCAAACCACTTTCAAAGGGTTACAGAGGCCAAAACACCACAGTGCAGCCACAGCCTGGGTTTCATGCCCAGTTCTCACACTAACTAGATGTGTGCTTTGGGCAGTTCACCTAATCTCTCTGCAAGGTGGTGGGCGGGGCTCTGAACCTGGCTTCAATGTCTCTTCCAACTCCTGCTACCTAGTTTGATGTGAATTGCCAGGACCAATGGGGTGCCCTGCCCCACTCACAGGCTGCACCATTCAGAAACTGCTCTGCACAGGCCAGGGAGGAAACTGATGTTGTTTTTGCAGTTCTGCAGCCAGCCAGTCTCCAACTGAGACTTCGAGATCAGGGTGCTTATCAACAGTACATGTAACCCCCTTTTCTCCACGAGCATCTCTCCCTGATGCCAAGTCTAGAGTTCCCACCTCTTGGACTAGACATGGAGGGAGGAAGGAAACCATGCAAAACTCAGTAGTGTTGCTTGTGTATTTTTTTCACTTTCTGTTATCCTAGGACAGTGTTTCTTGAAGTACTGCACTTGGGGTTCCTTCCTCAGCAGGCGTCAGGGCTTCTTGAAAATGGGAGTTCTTGGGATCCACTCAGGATGTACTGATCCAGAATTTTAGGAGGGGGTGTGAGCCCCTAAATATGCATTTTAAACCAAGCACTGCAGATAATCCTTATGTATGCTCACATTTGGGAAGCACTGTCCTAGAAGAAGGGAGGCAGAACACTTGTGGGTCACTCCACCTGCCTGCTGCTGCTACTCACCAAGCTTATTGATCATTTACTCAACAAAGACTTGTCCCCACCTCCTGCGAGCAGGTGCAATGGCGAATTAAAGCACAAAGGACCTGCTCTCATGGTGCCCATGGTCTAGGAGGAGAAACATGATGAGCAAATCCAAATGTATAAGACGTGAGGCAGAGAGAAAATCTACTCATAAAATGAAGGATGAGTACCGGGGAGGCGTGCCCTTTCAGATTAGGTCGGCAGGAAGGCTTCGGGGAAGGATGGTATTTGTGCAAAGACTTAAAAGGAATGAGGGAAGGAACCATGTGGTTGAGGGAAGAACACTCCAGGCAGAGGAAACAACAAGGACAAAGGTCCTGGAGAGGGAGTGTGCTTGGTGTTTGAGGAACAGCAAGGAGGTCAGTGTGGCTGGTGTGGGGTGAATGAAGAGGAAAGTTAGAGGAGATAATGAGGTGAGGGTCACCTAGGCCTTGTAGGCCATGGAGGACGTGAGAGTTTACTGGGTAAAACGGGAAGCCATTGGTGGGATTTGAACAGAGACATTACACAATCCGAATGTCCACCGTCTTGTAGCTTGTTTGCTTTATTTCTAGGCTGCCAAATACTCTAGAGTCTGGATTGGTGGGAGTGGAGCAATGATTTATGGCGATAATCTATGATACCTTTATTCTCATTCCTCTCTCAGTCTACTGTCCTTTGTTTATGCTGTGACTCCCTGTTCCTGGCTGACCTCCTGAGGGCAACACGAATTGGGTATTTTGCTTGAGAATTGGGGCAAAGGGTAAGAAAGCTTTGCTAGGGAGGGCAGGCCCAGAAGGTCTTCACTTGTTTATTCACACATTAATTTATTCAACCGGTCTTTAATGAGTGTACAGTATGTGCAAGGCGCTGTGCTGCTTTGCATACATTATTTTATTTAATCTCACAACAACACTGAGGTAGGGTTTATGATCACCATCTCATGGATGAAGAAAAGGAGGCTTAGCCAGGAGTAGTCAGTTGGCCATGGGAAGTGTTGGAACTTGGATGCAAAGGCAAGACTGTCTCAGCAAAGACTGTGCTTTTCCTTCATATCAGAGGACAGAGAACAAAGCCCTGGAGCCAGTACGCCTGGGTTCAAATCCTGCCTCTGCTGCCTGCTAACCATGTGACTTTAGGCAAGTTAATTACTATTTTGGGTCTCAGTGTCTGCCTCTGTAAAATGGGGATAATAGAAGTTTCCTCTTCCCTATATTGTCATTAGAACTAAATGAGCTAATACATTAAAACACTTAGAACAGGGCCTGGCACCTAAATCCTCCTTATTATCAGCCTGACTGTAGGTGAAGGCCTAGGATGCTACTTGAAGGAGACGGAATCTCGAGCCTGTACAGGGCATGAAAACCATCCTTGTACACATGTAGAAAATAGTCTCAAATTTATGATTTGGTGGTTCTAAGAAATAGCTTCCAGTTCAACTTAAAGATCTAGGCGTAGGCAGCATTGTCTAGACGTAGAATGGCCAGCTTTGGCAGAGGGTAAGCTCTCCATCACTATCTTATCAGGAACATTGTGAGGGGGTTCAGGGAGCCTGTGAAGGACTGGACTAGATGGTTTCAAGTTTTCTCCCAAACAGATATTCTATGATCCTTTCCAATGGATGGAAATGGGTGGTATAAAGACCTGGGTTGGTGTTGTTTTTCTTTTTGTTTTTAACTGAATTGTGTTGCCATTAGGCCAGGCTGAACACACAACTTCATGGTAGTCAATGTCATGCCTTCTTGGTTAATGCTATCTACTTGGCTCCTGAAGAATTTTAAATGTAGGGTTCCTGCCCACATTCTTAGACATTCTATCATCTGGTTATAGGACCATGAAAAGAGTGCTTCATATTTAACGTAGGACATGGCTTCCTAACCTTTGCTCATAAGACTGACTTTTGGTCAACTCTCCCCGAAGAGGGCCACTTTGCTGTTTATATATAAATATACACAGCTGAGCTTATGTACCGTTCTCTCTAGAGGCTTTGATGCAGCAACTTATTGGTTCTGTCCTAAGACAGCCTTTCTCTTCCTTCTAAATGTTGTGCTTTGCAAATGCTGTGTCTGGAAGAGCAAACTCACTCTATTTTTCAATGCCTGGAATGTTTACTGCATCTTCAAAACAGAGCATAGTGTGATCCTGCCATTGCTCATTGAGAATAAAAATTTCTTTGTCTGGATGCCAAGATAATGGACATGTTTCCATGTTCATAAGAATGTTCTATGCAGACACAAATACACCTTGAGGAATTTGTGGCATCCTGGAGCTATCCACAAGTCTACTGTAATGCAGCAATAAGGACTGCTGTTAGCAACCACAAATTTCTGTTTTGAGTGGCCAACTCCTTAAAATATGTCCATTCCTTCTTAGCCCCTCTGATCTATTCTCTTCACAGCAGTCATAAGAATCTTTTCATGCTGCAAATATGGTCAGTTTTTTTCCTGCAAAATTTATACCCTTAAATAATTTCTAGTTGCCCTTTGGATTAAGGCCAAACTCCATAATTCATATCACAGGGACACATGGGGTCACACCACTCTAAAGCCTCATTCTCCACTGTAATCCTTCTTGGTCTCTATGCCCCAAGCACACTGGCCTTCCTTTAGAACTACACTGGCCTTCCTTCAGAACCTACCATTCACCATGACCTTCTGTTAACAGGCCCTTGCAAACATGCTCTCCTTTGCCTGGAAAATTCTCTCATTCTGCCTAGTTAAGTTTCATTCACCCTTCAGATCTTAGCTCAACTGACACTGCTTCACTTGACATCCTTCTTCACTGCTTCAGTTGAAGACATCCTGTTCTTCCTGCACATTACAAAACCCTATTAGGCCTTGTCTAATATCATGTCTTCTCCATTGCAGCATTTTCAGTTTATGTTAGTTTATTAGATTAATTTATTCGTATTCCATAAGGGTAGGAACCATATCTATTTTTATTAGCAGTGAACCCATTGCCAGCCAATATCTGACATATATGAGAGAGATTATGTGTGTGTTTGTATTTTTTGAATAAATAAATAACTTCTCTTGCAAGGAGCTTCACTGAATACTGAATTTGCTCCTAAAATTTCCAGGAGAGAGGCATCCTGTGTATCAACAATAGGATCTGGAGTGGCTTTCACACACATCTTTGAAGCCACACAGTTGTTTGCCTTCTGTTTGCTTCTCTTATTAACTGAGCTTTTGCAGACACTTGTAAAGATAAAGGCCCTTCCATCTCGGCCTATCTTTTCTTCCAGCTCAATCTGCCAGTGAAGAAACAATGACTCAGAAAACTAATGGGCCAGTCTTTCTAATGATGGTGATGATTTCACCGCCAGTGATTTTTCTATTAGATTTATAAAATTGAGTCAAAATGAAGGAATTGCCTTGGGGCACAAGTACAAAAGACAAACAACGAGTTCAGAAACACAAATCAGAACAGCACTGACCACTGTATATTGCAAGCAAGCACCAGTCAAGGAGATATAGATTGAAAGAATCAAAGAATGAGAAACGGAACTTTTTTTGATGGGAACATGATGAAATGGGAGGAACCCAGGATTTGCAATCAGACCAGCTTGGTGTTACCCCTGGTATGACCTGGACAAAGGTACTGTTACAGTAAGTACAGGTACCATCTGTTAAGTGGCTACTTGGCACATTCCACTCAGTGTCTTTAATACCTACAATAAGCATGAAAAGCAAGCATTATTACCTCGATTTTACAGTTGAGAAAACAGGCACTCACAGGATAACTAATTATAAGTCATACTTGGAACTCGTTTATCTGATTCCAAAGCCAAAGTCTTTTCCAAATAGATATTTCACCTCATCAGTCCTCTCTCAATATCTTCCCCATAAAATGTAGATACCACCAAGCAGAATTCTTGTGATAGTTATCTGCATGTGATAATAACACATGGAGAGTGCTTGGCACCCAGATGGCTTTTATTAAACATTATTTTCTCTCCTCCCTATTTTGTATCAGCTGCTGAGTTCCTTATGGCTTTTATTAGAAACACTTGAAAATGCGTTACTGGTCCCAGTTTCTGATTTAATATGGGAAGACTCAAGGGGGGGGGGACATACTTCACAAAGCACCATCATTTAATCTCACACCAACACCACCAGCTTTTATAATATTCCCATTTGATTCCAAGGCACTGCAGGATCAGCCAATTTCCCAAGGGACATCAATGTCAGAAGAGGACCCGAATCTAGGTGTCTGGACAGCTGGTCCAGGACTCTTCCCATCGCCACATTATATCAAAGTGCACAGGCAAGAGTTGATTTCCGGGGCTTCTACTAATATGAATCATATTAATAATAACAACAGTCAACTCCTATCAAGCTCTTAATTCGCACTGGGTACCACACTATATACTCTGTATGAATTATCACATTTACTTACTAAAGCAACTCTTTGATATGTGCATCATTTTTATCCTTTTTATAGATGGCAAAACTAAAGCCCAAGAAGTTGAATGCCTTTCTCTATATTAGGTAGATGTTTTAGCCAGTACCTGAATATAAAATCTTGAAGCAAATTCATAGCTGCCATGAAACAGACAAATGCTCAGTAGACTTCCATTGTACGTGTAAGTGGATGACACTGACCTTGAATCTTCCCAGGACAGCCACTTCTCTGCCAGACATCAAAGGTCTTGACCAAAAGCAACCTGTTCTCAGCTGCAGGATTTTACTCTGTCACTTCAGTGGGATCCGCAAATGATCAATCGCTTTCTCCCAGAGCTCTTCCCTTAAGCTTTGAATATACTCCTCAACCCGTACCATTGTTTATCACAGACTCAGGTTCCTGCCTCTGACTGATCAGAAGACTCACCTGGGGAACCTTAAAAACCAGGATTCCTGGGGCCCACTTCCAGTCTGATTCAACAGGGCTGTGGTGGAGACGGCCCTGTACATTTGCCACAGGTGATTCTCATGCATAGCCAGGGTTAAAACCTACTGTTGGAGTCGTGTGCATCTGCCTTTCTCGGCTCTGCCAGACTGTAACTTCTTAAAATAGGGATGAGTCTTTTTCATCTTTTAAGTTCCCATGAGCTGAGAACAATGCATGAAATGTTGTAGACAGTACTATGGGGCAGATAAGAGCCTGGACTCTGGAGTTAGGCAGTCTGGGTGCAAACCCTGATCTACCACATATTAGCTATGTGGTTTTGTGTAAGTTACTACACTGTTCTGTGCCTTGTTTCCTCATCTGTAAAATGAGGACAATTAACAGTAGTATTTATGTCATGCTGTCTTTGTGAGATTTACGTGAGGTAGTAACTATAGAGTATTTAGCACAGGATCCAGCATATAACAAGTCCACAATCATGCTAGCTATGTAGGTAGGCAAAAAATTCAATCCACATGGAACTATTAATGCCTATATGTGACTGTCGCTGTAGTATGTGCAGTGAGGAATACCAAAAAATAACATTGAGTCCCATTCACTGAACACTCACAGGCATTATGCCAGGTGTTTTATAAACATTATCTTTTTCACCTTCATAAAAATCCTTTGATATGTTATTATTAGAGAAGGAAATACACCAGTTAAGTAACTGAAGGTTACTCAGCAGGTAACCATCAGTGCTGAGATTGGAACTCAGCTTCATCTGGTTTCAGAGCCCGCCCATTCTTTCCACTGTGTTACTAAGACTTCATATAAGTGTTCGTCCACACATCCATTCATTCAATCAACAAGTATCTGTTACATGTTTCCTGCATACTGGAAACTATTTTAGGTACTAGAGATATAGGAATGAACAAAACAGAGAAAGCCTCTGCTTTCATGTAGCTTACATCCTATGATGTGGAAAGAGAGGCAATAAATAAATAAATGGATATATAACGTGTCAGGTAAAGATAATTGCTATGAAGTAAAAATAAAGCAGGGTAAAAGTAACTGGGGAGTGTATGTGTGTTTGTGTGTGTGTGTGTGTGTGATGTTTTAGATGGGAAGGCCAGGAAAGGCCTCTTTGATGAAGAAGCATCTGAGTGATGGATGTGATAAGATGTGATTGGATTCTGGATATTTTTAGGTTAAGCCTGGAGGATTTACTGTAGAATTGGAAGAAGAATAGGAGAGAAAGAAGGAAATCAAAGATGACTCTGAGGTTCTTGGCTTGAGTAACTAGGAGAATGGAGATCTGATTCACTGAGCTGGGGAAGAATGCTGGACAAACAGGTTTTTCTTGAGAGGAAATCAGTTCTATTTTGAGATCTCTATTATGCGTCCAAGTAGAAATGTTGGGTAGGCGGTCAGAAGTACAAGTCTGTATTTTAGGTGAAAGGTTGGAGCTGGAGATGCAAATTTAATAGATGATATTTAAGACCATGGAACTGGAGGAGATTACCCAGGACCAAGCATAGATTATGGAGGGGACTGAGGCCTGGGCTCCAATATTTACAGTTCGAGAAGATGATAAGGAACCAGCAGGGGAACCTGAGGACTAGCCAGTGAGGGAGAAGAAACAGAAAGTGTGGGTCTTGAGGGCAAGACAAGAAACTCTTTCAAGAAGGAAGCAGTGATCATCTGTGACGATGCTGCTGAGAGCTGTAGTAAGAGGAAGACTGACAAAGAATGATTGGGTTCGTCAGTGTGGTGGTCACTGGCGACTCTCAAGAGCAATTTTGGTGGAGGAGTGGAAAGAGCAAATCAGAGGAAAAGAGGTGGCAACTGTATGTGTAGATGACTCTTTCAAGGCACTTTTCTGAAAAGAGGAGTAGGAAATAGGGCAGTAACTGGAGGAGGATACAGGACCATGAGATGAGTATCTAAAGTGAGATGATTTACAGCATGTTTGTGAACTGCAAAAATGATCCTGTAGAGAGGAAAGACTTGATGATAACAGAGAGAGAGGGGACAAGTGCAGGCGTGAGGGGCTTGAGTAGGGGACCCAGGTGGATTCAGCTCACAAGCAGGGGGCTGGCCTTAGATGAATGCAGGGACGATACATCTATCATACATAAAAATGTCAAAAGAAAATTTTAAATGTAAAGCAATGCCAAACAATGTAAGATCTTTGTCTCATTTAATCCTTACAATAACCCCTTGAAGTAATGTAATATTATTTCCATGTTACAGAGAATCACAATGTGCCTTTGGGAGAAACTTTAAATGTAGGTATGTATTTGTGAAGATGAGAAAATGAGTAGTCAGGGTAAGCTGTGGGTGGAAGTGCATTTGATGTGGGCCTGAAGAGTGGGTTGGTTCTAAATACGTGGCAGGGGGCTGAGAAGAGAATTCCAAAACCATGAAAAATAAGAATTTCATAAATGTTTAAAAAGGCACAAAAATATAGTAATTAATCCTTTCTTAGCAAGTACTTTGGAACCAGACTGCATGGGTTCTAATCCTGGCTCTTGTACTTAACAGCTGTGTGGCCTTGGACAAGTTACCTAACTTCCATGTGTCTTGGTTTCCTTACGTATAAAATGAAAGTAAGAACAATGCTTATGTTGTAGGATTGTTGTGGGGAATATACCATCATACTTATATCCGTGTTCTCAAACAGCGACATTGTGCCTAGCAAACAGAAAGCACTGTCTGTTTTACTTATTTTGTTATTATGACATAATAAAGTGTTAAAAATGTGTATTTTTTGCTCTGTGTGTGTGTGTGTGTGTGTGTGTGTGTGTGTGTCTAGATTTCTAATAAGCCTGCTTTTGGGTGTCATTGGAAGATATCCTGCTTCAAAAAGTTTTCTCCTCTTGAAGGAGTATCTTTGATAGAAGATAGGTGGGTCTGTTTATCCACACTCCCATTTCCTGCCTCACTTAAGAATTTCTTTTTTTTTGTTTTGTTTTTGAGGAAGATTAGCCCTGAGCTAACTGCTGCCAGTCCTCCTCTTTTTGCCAAAGAAGACCGGCCCTGAGCTAACATCCATGCCCATCTTCCTCTACTTTATAAGTGGGACACCTACCGCAGCATGGCTTCTGCCAAACGGTGCCATGTCTGCACCCAGGATCTGAACTGGCGAACCCCTAGCTGCTGAAGAGGAACATGAGCACTTAACCGCTTCGCCACCAGGCTGGCCCCCAAGAATTTCTTGAGCGTCTAATCAGAGTCCAGTTCTGTGCTAACCAGGATGCAGAGACTGCAGATGGAAAGGGCAGAACCCCTGTGCCCGAGCTGCTACTGGTTCTCAGGAGACAGACGTGTAAATAGATCGTTTCAATACAATCGGAAGGCTGTTCTCACACTGATGCTCAGAAGGAAATGTGCAATGTAAAGGTTAAGAGCACTGATTTTTGATTCAGGTGGTTTAGACTTGAGTCTCGACTCTGCCACTTTCCTAACCGTGGCTCTGGGTAAGTCAGGTGTGTGTCAGTTTCCTCACCTATAACATGGAGATAACAGCCTCTGATACAAGAGATTGTGTGAGGAGCAAATGAGATTATCCATGCACAGCCCTCAACCCACAGCCAGTGATCCACAGGCCTTGTGGTACTGTTCAGCTTCTCCTTCTCATTTCTTCTTCCCACTATTATTGCGGTTTGTGTGACTCATAATAACAACTCCATCTTTGGAGTTGTTGAGGAAGTCTTCCTAGAAAGGCTTGCCTTGAGCTGAGTTTTAAGGGATGAGCAGGGGCTTGCTGCATGGAAATGTGATGAGACAACTCAGGAGAAGGAAATGGCACATGGCAAGGCACATTACTGCTGTCCCTTTAGGAAAAGAAAGCGCCTCTACTCATTTGTTAGCCCCTAAAAAAGGCCCTCCCGTGTTGGGTGCCAAATTAGATCCACCAGCAAACATCGGCAAAGTTCCTCATCCTTGACCAGCTCTCTCATCCCTGTGGGCCTCCCTGTCCCCTCTGTCCTGTCTGGAATGGCTTCTTTCTGACCGTGACTGAGATTTTGTTCCTTAATCCTAAAACAATCTTGCTGGATGAATCCTTCCCTACCACAGGGGAGGGAGTTATGTGCTGTCTTAATGAGGTCCACAGAGAAGGGAAGAGAGTCCAATTGTCTTCTCAAAACCCTGTTTGTGCATCAGTGTT
Organism: Equus quagga; assembly: GCF_021613505.1. Lineage (NCBI taxonomy): Eukaryota > Metazoa > Chordata > Mammalia > Perissodactyla > Equidae > Equus > Equus quagga. The sequence goes on along the minus strand of NC_060273.1, from coordinate 72,895,119 downwards.
ATTTAATTGCCTCTTTTTCCTGTTTGTATCTTCTTATTTCACGTTAAAGTAGAGCATGGTAATAAAACCAGTCCCCTCAAGTATGGCCTCCGAAAGCTCCCCAACCGGCAATGGTTAAAATGACTCGCATTCATGTGGAGTTAATGCTTTGAAGAATGTTTTCACGTATGTTCTTAAACCTTATCTGTGCAACAGCCTGGGTATTTGTCATCTTTTCATTCAACAAAAACGTATTGAGTGCCTATTACGTACTGGGCATTGTTCTGGTGTTGGGGGTACAACAGAGACCAAACTACCTGTGGGTTTTGCTCCCACAAAGGGTCCTGCTCCCTTCAGTCTAGAAGGGGGCCAGGTATTAACAGTTACATCAGATGTAACAGTTAAAAGAGTTACATCAGTCCGGTCACAATGACAAACTATGACAGGTGCTCTGAAGTAAAGCAACCCAGTTCTTTAAGAGCTATGACCAGCTGAGGGTCAAGGATGGTTTCTCAGCTTGAGCTGAGAGTTGAAGGCTAGAATTAATAAGGAACGGGGCCGAGGGGAGAAAGAAGCATCCCAAAAGTTTGTGGTTGAAGGGAGAATACTGAGGAATCAAAGAAGGCGTGTGTGGCCGGAGACCAGGAAAGATGGAGTGTGTTTGGGGTCAGGCAGGGGAGTCAGGCATGAGTCAGAATATGAAGGCCCTGGTAGAGCATGGGAAGCCTTTGAGAGGTTTTAAATGCAAATGTGTTTGTGTTTGACGGGGTGGAGTGGTTACACGATCATATTTTGCAAAATTATTTTGACTGCAAGATGGAGAACCAAATCTCTGTCTGATGGATAAAGAAACAGGCTTGAGGACTGAGAGTGAGAGAGGGAAGGAAAAGGAACTAATACTTGTGGACCACACGTTCATTTACTCTGTGTACAAATGTGTTACTGTACATAATGTGCTTAATGTCTTAGACATAGTAAGTACAAGTGAAGGCTGATTATTATTACTATTACTATTTGCTACTCCTATTATTATTATCACCCTGTGTATGGCATTCTGAATGTATTTCTTTGCAACCGTTCTAGGGCGTAACATTACCCATGTTTTACAGATGAGGAAACCAAGGGTCAGAGAGGTTAAATAACTACTGAACATCACCCAGTTGGTATGTGGCAGGGCTGGCATTCAAAGCCCATGATCTTCCTGTGCTGAGAAAACAATGTGCAAACAAAGGTGGGAGGACAACCCAAGTCTTTTAAGTAGGATGTCCCATCCGCTAAGATGCTTAGGAATTGTTGAAGCTCTTAAAGTTGGTCTAGAATTACCCCTGAGGGGATTGTTTGGGTTGTTTGTATTTATTTGACTTTCACAGAGATATGCACAAATTATTCCTTCTCTGCTTTTTCAATTAAATAAAATATGAAGTTCACAGCCATAACTTTTCCAGAATAGACTACAGGGTGACATGATTACTGACAATATAAAAAGAAAAACACAAAGTCAACTTCATTCTGACATGTTTTTCTCCTCAGACAAACTCTAAATAAGTGTAACTAGTTTCTGGTGACACAGTGATGTGTTTGAAGAAACCACTCATTGCTTAAGATAATGGAATAAATAAAGAAAACTTGAATGTCTAAGAAAGTGCATGGGGCATGGGACTCAAAAACGGATAGTACCTATCACGTACCAAGCTTTAGGAAGAACTTCACATTTAATTCTCAACATCTTGGGAGTAGGTCTTTTCATTTCCACTTATTGATAAAACTGAGGCATAAAGCAACTAGGTGTCTTGACCCCGGTTGCTTGGTATTTATTTAACTCATGTTCTTTCCACTACGAACCAGAGCCTCATCCATGTTAACATTTGACAGATGCTATTATCCCCACCCATTGTCTTTATTAGGTTTATGACAAATTTAAAGACATGTCTCCCCACCTCCCACTTCTAAATCTGATGATAGTTGGTGAATCAGAGGTTGTTTTGACATGAACAAAATGGGATTTCCATTTTGATAGAATGAATCAGTTAAATTTGATTAAAAAACAGTTCAAGAAAGTTCTTATTGTTTTTGTCTATATGAGGTAGAATGGTTAATTTGATTAATATACAAAACAGCAACTGAATAGACCAAGTGTTTGAGTTCTCAAAGTCTAAGCTGGAGGACAGGATGGGGAACAAATCATAAATAGAAAAGTCATCTAGACAACTTCCTATATGAATTTAGATCTTTTGTATTTGGAAAGTTCCCCTGGAAATTTCCATCCATGCTACCCCTCACCTTCCCCAGTATCTAGGGCCTTACTAGGTTTCTCTCCATGAGGGAGGAAAGATTTCTCAATGGGTCATCTTCTTTAGCTACCAATAAATTTGTAAAGGAAATCTCCAATTGAAAAAAATCTATGAAGTATCAATGTCTATGAAAATTACCATCCTCAGTCTCAATTCAAAAGTGATCCCAAACTTCTACTCCCTTTTTCTGTCAGTACTGATTGAAAACCACCTATGACATAACACATGCTTCTCTCATTTTATATACACAGCCTCCAATCCCAGGCTCCTACTCTGAGGACGAGGAACAAGGGTGGGTTTTCAGAACAGCCTGCTCACCAGCTCAGTTCCAGAAGAGTGTGGCTGGACCTGAAGCAGAGTCACAGCTCCTTACCACCCTCAGCCTCTTCAGTCAAGTACCGCTTTTAGGACAACCTCTAAAGCTGAAAAGCAGCCTGCCAGTTGCTTTTCTTTTTTCCCCTTTCCCCCACCCCTCACCCTGCCTGAGGAAGATTGGCTCTGAGCTAACATCTGCCCCAATCTTCCTCCACTTTTTTATGAGGGATGCCACCACATCATGGCTTGATGAGCAGTGGGTAGGTCCACGCCTGGGATCCAAACCTGTGAACCCTGGGCCACAGAAGCAGAGGGTGCAAACCCAACCACTATGCCCTGAGCTGGACCCCTAGTTGCTTTTCTTGAAATTGCTCTTTTTCAAGAATGTGTCAGATCAAAAGAAACAGGCAAATCACACACAGAAGATGTATGACCAGCTACCGACTTTAGAAATGTTGAAACCTGCGGTGCTTAGTTGAAGGTGAATGGCCAGAATGTTTACAAGGCACACACAGGTGCACACAGAAAGTACGCACACGAATGGATATCATGTTAGGTTAGAAAGCAGCAGAGGTGGTCCTGAAAAGGACCAATGGGAGACTATTTGTACAAGGCTGAGCTCACCCTCTCCTTAAGGCGTTAACTTAGGACCCCCACAAACCACATTTCCAGCAAGTGCTGAAAGTCAGCTGTGTTCTTCCTGTTCTGCAACCCAAGTCCAGACTCAGAGCAAATCAATCCGACAATCGACACTCCACAGTCATGTAGTAAGCTCATTCTATTTTGCTAATTGCTTTCTTGGGTATGCACCAAGTTATTAAACAGACAGTGACAAAACAGAGAGCTTGGAGAAAGGTCTGTGGCAGCAGCTACTGAGAATTTTTTCCTTAACATTAGTTCCAGTTACTTGTCTGCATGTTGGGTAGATCAAGAAAAATTGGCAAAATATTTTTGGATTTTTTTCTAATCAGCTGTCTCAGCTTTGAGATCACCTTTGCAACATTTTCCTGCTCTTCAGAAAATACTTCCCTTTCCTTGTAGAAGACAGACTGATTTTAGAAGCTGATCTAAGTCTGCCAGATGCAAGCTTTTGCCGGGAACGACAGTCATCTACCAGCTACAGAAAGCAGCATCAGCAGAGCCTGAGAAGTCATACACCAACCCACTTTTTCCCACCCGCCCAGACACTCTCCCTCTCTGGTCTGTACCTTCCGTGTGGCAGCTGGAAGAGAGGATGGTATTCGGAGGTCTGAAGATGTAAGGCAGGTAACGAGAGAAGCATTTCATCTTCCAAAAAAAATAAAAAATGAAAATCTAAATAAAAAACCAGTCTCCTGAATCCATAAGGATTCTCTCGGCCTTTAAAGCTGGCTACATCACCAATATGTTTATGTAGGTTCTCTCCCAGATCTGCAAAGCTGGGAAGCCCGAGGAATAACTGGAGATGGGTCCCATTTTGCCATCAGCGCCAGGAAGCACTGCCTTACATTTCTGCATGCAGCTCAAACTCAGAAGCCCCCAAGCAAGCCGGGATATAGCCTCTTCATTGGCTGCAGCTCCTCCGAGCAGGATTTGCTGAGTAAGTCAGTCCTGCCTGTAAACACACGCTGGAATGCCCTGCCTGAAACCTCTACCTTTTCCCGTGTGGTCAGTTTCTCTTTTAGCAATAGAAATCCAGCAGGAGATGGGAGTAGTGAGGATGAGTGACCATCTCTTATTTAGCTGAAAGATCAGATGAAACAAAGCAGCATAGTGTTCCGCCCTGGAGAGAGACGGCTGGTAAAAGGAGCCACCCGTAACGCCATGGGTCTCAGGAATATTAAAGTACAGTGCAATGAAATGGGTCTCTGTCCTTGCTTAATCTAGATTTAGTTCTATTTTTTTTTTAACACGAAAGCCCAAACAATAGGACCATTTATCATTTAGGTGAAGCCAAAAGCTGGGTTGAGTAGTCGGTGACAGAGGGCTAACACAGACAGATTCTGTGCTCCACTATGGCTTTTTTTTTTCCTGCCAGCACTGACACCAAGGCAATAACTTGGTTCTGAGTTATTTGCTGTACAAATTTAAAGCCACAATGCAAGAATAGAGACTAAACCGGAGGGAAACGACCCTTCACCAACCCGAACAGCGCGTGAAAACGTGGAAAAAGGAAGTTGATGCAAGGACAGTACAACTTTACCAAAACTCTCACTGAGATTTCAAATGAGAGAGAGAGAGAGAGAATGAGAATGTTAAAGGACATGACCGATCACCAAATACAAGTAATCTGAATTGGGGACCTGGTTTAGTTGTGACCCATGAAATAGTAACGACTTTGGAAATTTCATCACTGGAAGGCAAGCACAAGGCATCAGTTTGGGATTTATAAGTTCTGTCAAAGACCCTATTGTAGATGATGAAGAAAAAGAGGCGAATGTCTTTTATGCTGCATTTGGAGGCACAAGAAAATGATTTAAATGCTCTATAAAAGAAAACCAATATTCCCCTGAGTGCGATTTTAAAAAATAAGATTTAATATAAAAGTGTGCCTTGAAATCTGATAGAATAATTTTTAAGCCTTATAGGCTCTCCTCTTTACAAAAAGACTTAACTTAGCACGGGAGGAATGTGTTGGTCTGCCCACGAAATCAAAGACTTAGAGCCATGAAGTAATGGTAGTGTCAGTCCAGGCCATGAGAATGTGAACTGACTCTTCCACCAATACGCTCTCTGACTTCTGGGCCATCGCAACATGATGACAAACTACTGGCAGGGACAGGACATTTAGCCCTTCAATAATCATATAACCCATCACTTCCTTAAACCCAGAGACCTGGCAAGGTCAGGCCATCTCAAGTAATGTGCTGTGTAAACAATGCCTAAATGGTCTGGTTTGGTTGTGTGGGTAATCTCGAACTCATGACAGAAGAGCATATCCAGAGGTGTCTTCCTGAGAGAGACTGCCCATCTACCTTGGATCAGGAGTGAGTTCGAGTGGAAGGAGTGCGGGCTCTGGGCTCAATATGACCCAAGTTTGAATCCCGGTGCATTCATTTACCAGTTGGGTAGAAATGATCAAAATTTTAACATACATGTGCCTTAGTTTTCTGCATTGATAGAATGGGAAAAACAACAAGATTTTCCTTGTGTATTCTTGGATGAAGTGAGACAATAAGCACATGAAGCACCTGGCACATTGTAGATACTTGATAAACTGTCACTGCCAATATTGCTCTTACTTTTGTTGGCCTTCTCTGAATTTCTACAGCCATATACCAACCTAAGAGCAGTGCAAGAACGAGTGTGGTTAAGAGGGGTGGTGCTATAATTAGACAGCCAAGGCTAAGCCTGCCTTTGGAGTTGACTTACTATGTGATCTTGGGAAATTTACTTAACATCTGTAAGCTTCATTACCTATCTAATAAGGATAATAATAGAATCTCACACAATATTGTGAGGGCCATATAGGATAGTTGATTTGAAGGGTTTAGCACACTGCTTAGCACAATATAAGTGCCTTATAAGTTTAATTGCTGTTATTTATAACAGTAATATCAGCCCTTAATTACAATCACAGTCTCTTAATTATCTTTACTTACCCATCTTGTCTAAACTATGAAATTGTAAACTTCTTGAGGGAGATATCAATGTCTAATTCATCTTTGTACCCCCCGTGCCTCACCAGTGCCTGGCACAAGGGTGGTACTCAATAACTGTTAGCTGAGTGAGTAAATGAATGAATGAATGGATGAATCAATATATATGGAGAAAGCTTCAGAAAAATGTTTTATACTTTTTGTGTAGAGGTCCTTCATGGCACAAACGAAGCGAATTTGAGCCCATCATAAAGCTGGAATGTATCACTCAAGCAAAGATATCACGTAATTCATGAATAGATATTTTTTAACTTTGCATATTTCAGTCTTAGATAAACAGTAGGCATTTAGTAAATACCTTCTGAGTCAATGGTAGGCACTCAGTAAGTACTTCCTGAGTGAAAAACTACTCATCGATGCTGCTACCATAGTTATCCTCGAAGAACCAAACAAACAAAAGTTTTTAAAAATCCATGGAAAAGAACCCAACTGTCTCCTCCATTAAAAACAAGGTCAATGGGGCTAGCAACCAATTACCAAATGCACCACTCCAAACCACCCAGTACCTCTTGACCTCAACTGACAACATCTTCTACAGTCTCAGTGTAAAGTGACTGGTCTAGTGCCAGGCCTAGGTACCCTTCGTACCCACATGCAGAATGGGCAAGGGTCAGAAAGAACAAACGTGAAATTTCCTCCACCAGGTGATTCTGACGCAGGTAGTTTGCTCTGCACCATTTGAACTGCTTCAGTGTCTTTTCATGTCTTTTTTCTCAATGATTCTCTGAACAACCCCATTTTACAGAAGACTGAGAGGGTATAACAATATATCCAAAGACAAACACCCCCTAAGGAGATCCAGTGTTTTGCACCAGAATCACTTGGTGAACTTGTGAAGAATACAGGTTTCACAGCCCTCAAGTCTATTGATTCAGACTCTCTGGGGACAGACAACGAACCTGCATATTTAACATGCCAAGTGCTTCGTATTTTAAAGTTTGAGCACCTCTACAGTAAGATACTTAATTTTGTGCTTTGCCTTGAAGGGTCAGGGTAACAAAGTTTTCCAAACACCCTTGCCCTAAATCATTCGCCCTAACATTCTTATCCACAATTTGCTGATACTCTGACAATATATCAGGAACTAGGCTGAGCGATGGGGATACAGGATATTAGATATGTTCCCTGCTCTAAAGGAGTGCGCTTTCCAGAGAAAAGAAGGACAAATACACTATTATGTATTTTAGTGTACAATATATTATGTGTTAATCATGGGGGCTACGACAGCAAGAAGAGATTCTGAAAAGATTCTTTGGGATTATAGAGCCCCAGATGGTCAATGTTAGAGATTCTTGCTTTTGCATTAGGCATTATTTCCAAAATTTCCTGTTAAAAGGCAATTATCTTACTAGGAGGCATAGCAAATGAACAGTTAGCAGTCATTAACTCCATAAGTGGAATTCAGCTCTGATATACCTGTGTCGTCACAGATGAGAACAGGGCCACTGGGGGAGGAACAGAGTCTTTATAAGGAGAGGGGAGGCTCTAAGGCAATGGTGGAGGTGCCTTAAGGGAGGCCCAAGGGCAGAAGGGGGTCTGAAAGGGAAACCAGGAACCTAGAAGGAGGAAAAGATAAAGGTGATCCATATTAGGTGAGAGGACCCCTGGAGTCTGGTAGAGCAGAGACCAGAGACAGGAAATTCCCCAGATACCTTCCACATGCCAGGTCCTGAGATCAAACGGCAAAAAAAGCGATCAATTGGGAGATTCTTGAGTGTTGCACTATGGACCAGGCTGCTCCAAGCATTTCTTTAGACGACCTCCTGGGAGATCAGAAGCAATCACTTCTGTCCTTCAAAGTCCAGCTGGAGCCCTTGCCTTGGGACCAGTGGACTTGGGGGCCTCCCAATGGTCCATTCTCACAGATGCCAGCTGTGTTGCCCACTCTCATTGAAGCCCAACTCTTATGGGAAAGTCATCCTGATAATTCTCTTTCAGCACATTCTTACAACCTCCTTTGGGGGAAGTTTCATCTTTACAGTTTTTCATTTTCCTAAAAAGGAAACTAAATCCCAGGAAAAAAAATTAGTTTATTTAAGATCAGTCAGGATGAGCCTGCCCAAGTTTCACTCTCAAGTCAAAGCAAAGCAAATTCCTATTCATTCTTCAAGTCTTAAATAGAATGTCACATCTTCAGGGAGTGGTTTCTTAATGCTTTAGACTGGGTCAAATCCCCCTGCTGTGGATTCTGAAATACCATCCTCCCCTTTCAAAATACTCATTCTTTGTTGAATATTTTTATTGAGCATCTGCTTATGTCAGGCACTGAAGATGGCGTTAGGGAATCAATAGTAAACAAGATAGATAAAATGCCTGCCCTCTTTTTTGGTGTAATTATCATTCCTAACATATAGGGCTGTGGTGGGGATTAAATTAGGTGATTCGCTAAAGTTCTTAGAATTCTGCATGGCACAAAGTAAGTGCCATTCAATTACTTTGATAATTGCTGTTAAGTGTCTAACTTCCTCTAAGTGGCAGGAGGGTAGAACTCGAACTTTTCTCTGCTGAATCCTGAGTGTGAGGTTCCCTACCTGGTGCATAATAGAAATTCAATAAGTATGTGCTGGATTGAATTGAGTTGAACTGAACAAGGAGAATTCTGACATAATTTACATCACCCTCCCTACACTCTCCAGCCAGCGTGTAAAATTCACAACTTGGGACACGCCGATCTGGAATAAAGAGGAATTTTTTTTTTGTTAATTCATTCATCCATTCATACAATATAATATTTTTAGCAGCTACTAAATGCTAGACACGCTTCTAGATGTTGGCGATATAGCAGTAAATAATATATTGCAGTTTAGCTCCTTGAGTTTATATTCTAGAAGAAGGTAGAAAATAAACAAGTAAATATTCCATCAACAAGGTTATTTCAGATGGTGAAAAGTAGAATAATGAGCCAGCAATTCCACTTCCGGGTATTTATCCAAAGAAAATAAAAACACTAACCCAAAAAGATATCCATATCCCCTTGTTCACTTAGGCATTATTTACAATAGCTAAGATATGGAAACAACCTAGGTGTCCATCGATGAATGAGTGAATAAAGAAAATTAGGTGTATAGATACATATATACAATGGAATATTACTCATCCATAAAAAAGAAGGAAATCTTACCGTTTGTAACTACATGGATGGAACTTGAGGGCATTATGCTAAGTGAAATGTCAGACAGAGAAAGACAAACACCATATGATCTCACTTATATGTGGAATATAAACAAACAAACAAAACCCCCCAAGCTCACAGATACAGAGCACAGATTGGTGATTGCCAGAGGCAGGGGCAGGGCGTAGATAAAATAGGTGAAGGGGGTCAACAGGTACAAGCCTACTCTTATGAAATAAATAAGTAATGGGGATGCAACGTACAGCATGGTGACTATAGTTAATAATTATGTATTTCATATTTGAAAGTTGCTAAGGAAAATCCTAAAGGTTCTCATGGTAAGAAAAAAATCTTGTAACTATGTATGATGATGGATGTTAACTCGATTTATCGTGGTGATTGTGTGCACAAATATTGAATCATTATGTTGTCCATCTGAAACTAGTATAACGTTGTGTGCCAAATATACCTCAATTAAAAAAAGGTAGAATGAAGAAAAAAATGGCGGATGTAGTAGAGAGTAACTGCTCTGTCTGGATGGTCTGGGAAGGCTTCTCTGAGGAGCTGACATTTCAGCTGATCCCTAAAAGACAAGTTGCTGACCAAAACATGATTTTGGTTCTGTCATTCAGCCCACTGTAGCCTGCAATTAACCTTCAGAGCAGTTGCCTCTTCTAATTTAATTAACTATTTAATTATTTTAAAATAATAATTTGTTTAGTGTGTGTTCCACTGCTTTACTATACGGTCAGTGGGGGCACAGTTTGTGTTGTCTTGCTCACCGTTGCATCCCCCAGACACAGACGAGAAGTCTTGATTCACGTGTTTGATTGGCCGTCTGGACCACTGGCTCAGCCAGCTGTCTTGGCATGTGACTAAAGCAAGTGAGAGGCAGACAGCTACAGATAAGACTAAAGAGGACTTTGAAGATGGAGGACAGGCTCAATTTAGAGCAGATGCTACCATGCAGCAAAGGAAGAAACACAAAACCTAGTGGGTTACAATGGAAGATTTTGGCTCTCATCAAAAAGACTGTAGAATGAAAAGCATAATAAAGCCAAGCACATTTCCCTCTGAATTTTAAATTCTAACTCTCATAGAACCTACAAAAATTAGGCAAATCACTTCTAATTTATAAAGAGATGTCAGAGCAAGTAGGTAATATGTTTTTTTAAAATTCTAAGCCATAGAAATATGACTTTATTTTATTTATTTATTTAGTTAGTTAGTTAGTTTTTGAGGAAGATTAGCCCTGAGCTAACTGCTGTCAATCCTCCTCTTTTTGCTGAGGAAGACTGGCCCTGAGCTAACATCCTTGCCCATCTTCCTCTACTTTCCATGTGGGACGCCTACTACAGCATGGCTTGCCAAGCGGTGCCATGTCCGCACCCGGGATCCTAAGCGGTGAACCCCAGCCCACCGAAGTGGAACGTGCGAACTTAACTGCTGCACCACTGGGCCAGCCCCTGACTTGATTTTAACAGAGGATGATAACAGTAGTAATTACAGCAACCACCACATCTGAGTCCTTACTAGATCCAGTTACTCCGCTAACCACTGTACCTAGAAGGTCTTGTTTAATCCTCTTGAAATACTTAAACTAAAGTAAGTGTTATTACCTGTTCATGCATGAGTAAATTTAACAGAGATGTTAAATAACTTGCCAAGTGCAAGGAAGTGGAGGAGCTAAGATTCCAACGCAGACTTCTCACTCCTATCCCCATGCTGTCTGGATGCTGGGCCACTTCCTGGGCTACATGAACTTGACATTCCCTCCCCTGTAGTCTAGTGTAGGACAGAACACCTAGAATTTGACTGAACTTCTTTGTCTACTGATTTGGAACTTCTGGGCATTTGATCAGGACTGGTCAATTTACTTCTGACCTATTTGAGAGAAAGTGTTTGCTAATGACTAGCGTGATGATGTGGGGAGAATCGAACCAAATGCACACACCTACCAATCAATGCCTCCAGAGATTCAATATGCATTGAAGGTTTACTATTTCCAAGACACAGCGCTAAGGACTGTGGGAGTAGAGGGACGTATAAGGTACAAATTGTAAAGGTGAGTACGGAGGTGAGAAATTTAAAAAAAATGAAAAATAAGAATATATTACAGAAGGGTGATAAAGGAGTAACAGACAGTGCAGAGTAGGAAACTCTCATGCCTATTTGGGACATTAGGTCAGATTCCAAGAAGACTTCCTGGAGGTGGTGGCATTTGAGATAGGCTTTGAACAGGGAGAATTTGAATCTGTGGAGATGTAACTGGGAAGAACATTCTAGTAGGAAGTAATAATTAGAGCCATAGTTTGAAGTAGGGAATCCCAAGAATTATTTGGGGAGTAGTGAGTACTTCTGTTTATTAGTCAGTCTGTATAACACCTTGTAAGTTGTTTCTTGATGCTACTTCATGAATATGAAAATAATATTACATTTCTTTAAATTTTTACTATGTAGTTATTCACCACTCAGATTCACTCTTTTCCCTGCTTAATCTAAATTAATGGAATTGTAAAACATATTTTAAATATACAAAACAGATTCCAACTTTTATGTTTGGGCTATGCATGAACTAGCTCTCATTTGGCCATAGCAGATTCCACACTCCGTTGTCCGAGCTGGACAAAGAACAGCCCAATTGTTCAGTGTGTATAACGCCTCAAAGCCTTGTCAAGAAGAAGGCACTCCAGAGTGAATCCAGAATGTATTTCCAGTTCCTCAAAAGGAAGCGTCTCGTCTGCTGTCCTCCTGCACATCTCTGGGTTTTAACTAAACCATAAACAATTTGAAAATGAATCAATATGCTGAGATAATAATATATTTTTAAGGATATCTCTGACTATGACATCTATTTTGGCTTTATTCTCCAGTGTTCAGCAGCACTATTTCCTTTTGGACAGATGAAAACATTAGAGGATTTTAAGGCAACCCTGTGCATGAATCCAGGCGGCCAGATAGTAGTTTTCTGACGCTCAGGCCACCCTTTAGAGATCCAAGAAAAGGCATTTGAGTGATCAGGTGTAATGCCTTCTCTGGATACTTTTAACCCAAGTTTTCCCTTGATTTGGAGAGGCCATAATAGCACATCTTTCAGGAGGCAGCAGGGGGGAAAATGTTCTACCTGTTGTAAAGTATGGGGCAGGACTCACTCATCCAGCGAAGACGTTCCCCAGGGAGTGTGCCACTGCACATGCAGCCGCTAGAAGAGTTCTCTATGGCCTGCAGAGTATTTTGTTTTTTAATTCAAACTTCACGCCTTTAAACAGGCTGTGTACTGACTAGTGTCTCTACATCTAGAGAGATCTACCCACTTTTGCTCCTCTTTGTCGTTTCAGTCTATGAGCTTTGCTTTACAGCAGGGTTTCCTAGCTTCTGCACTATTGACTTTTGGGCCTAGATAATTCTTTGCTGTTGGTTAGAATGGGGCTAGGGTGGGAAGGGTGAAGGACAGTAGGCTGTCCTGTGACTTGTAGGAGGTTAAGCAGCATCCCTGGCCTCTACCCACCAGATGCCACTAGCAGCATCTGCACTGCCCCCCCCCCCCCCCCCCCCCCCCCCACAGTTGTGACAGTAAAAAATGTCTCCAGGGGCCAGCCCTGTGGCTAAGTGGTTAAGTTTGTGGGCTCCGCTTCGGTGGCCCAGGGTTTCGCTGGTTTGGATCCTTGGTACGGACATGGCACCGCTTGTCAAGCCATGCTGAGGTGGCATCCCACATGCCACAACTAGAAGGACCCACAACTAAAATATACAACTATGTACTGGGGGTATTTGGAGAGAAAAAACAGGAAAAAAACCATCTCCAGACATTGCTGAATATTCCCTGGGGGACAAAATTCCCGCCCCGCCCCCCACATGTTGAAAATCACTGCTTTACAATAATTCAACATCAGAGACCAGGGCTGAGGTAATGGCTGCATCAATTGTACGTAAGGCAACGTAGTGTGGGCAAGTAACACAATGATTAGAAGTAAGGAGAACTAAGTTCTAAGTGTAATTCTTCATGTGTTAGTTTCCTCACCTCACTCTCCCACAGATCTGGTATATAAAGCCTATGAAACAATATTTGTAAAAGCATTTTGAAAATTTAAAAATATAATGTTGTTGCCATTTGGTCTAACCTGGGTCTTTAGGCAACCATTAATACTGGCACATTGAAAAATGGCAGCTCTACTCTGCAATAGCTAATTTAAATATGGAGGAATCCTGTCAACCAAGTTCACTGATGGGAGCTGAACTCAGCAGTAAGAAATGTCACTCTTGCCACTGGAATGGATTTTATTTATTTATTTATTTGAGGTAACTTTTAACATTATATAAATTTCATGTGTGCATCATTATATTTTGGCTTCTATATAGATTGCATCATATTTACCACCAAAAGTCTAGTTTCTATCTGTCACTGTGTCCCTTTACCCCTTTTACTCTCCACCCACCTCCCTTCCCCTCTGGTAACCACCAATCTGCTCTCTGTACCTATGTCTTTGTTTTTTATTTATTTTTATCTCCCACATATGAGCGAAATCATATTGTATTTGTCTTTCTCCATCTGACTCACTTGGCCTAGCATAATACTATAAAGTTTCATCCATGTTGTCACAAATGGCAAGATTTCATCTTTTTTATAGCTGGGTACTATTCCATTGTGTGTGTGTGTGTATATATATATATACACACACATATATATCACATCTTCTTTATCCATTCCTCTATCAATGGCATGTAGGTTGTTTCCAAGTCTTGGCTATTGTGAATAACGCTGCAACGAATATAGGAGTGCACATATCTTTTCGAATTAGTGTTTTCGTGTCCTTTAGATAAATACCCATAAGTGGAATAGCTGCATGATATAGTAGTTCTATTTTTTGATGAATCTCCATACTATTTTCTATAGTAGCTATACTGATTTACATTCCCAAAAGCACTGTACAAGGGTTGTCTTTTCTCCACACCCTCCAACACTTCTTATCTCTTATCTTTTAACAATAGCCATAGAATGAATATTCTTAGAGTCTCCTGTCTTTTTGGTCTTTGCTGATCGGAAGGCTGGTGTTCGTTCATTCATGCAAGCATTTATTTAATAAATACTTGTTTAGTACCCCTATATGCCAGATACTGTGTTGGGCACCAGGGATGCTTATAGAACTTGTAGTTGTAGTAAGCAAGTAGTTGTAGTAGACACATTAGATACAGCCCTGCCTTCATGGTGATTATGGTCTAGCAGAGAAGACATACAAAGAGTATGAAAATTATAGTGCATCTGGCAAGTGCTATGAGAGATAACATTCAGGACCTCCTAGAAGAGCCACCAAGCTTGGAGTTCAGGGTTAGGGAAGGCTTATAGGAAAAGTGAAACCAAAGCTGAGACCTGAATGATGAGTAGGGGTTTGCCAGGCAAAGAGAGGGTGAGCAATATTTCTGGCAAAGGGGAGAGCATGTGTGAAGTGCTGGAGGTGAGGGACTATGGTGTGACAGGGAATACCAGGGAGCGCAGAGTACATGAAGGCAAACAGTGAGTGAGGCCAGGAGTATTCCAAGAACAATGAAGCCCTTTGAAGGTTTTAGGGATGCAAGTGATGTATGCGCACTAGAAATACTACTGTAGGTACAGTGTGAAGAACAGACTGGAGGGGGTCAAGACGAGAAGGAGGATGGAGAAAACCAAGGAGGCTGCTTCAGCATCCATAAAAGAGAAGATGGCATCTAAACTAGGACAGTGGCAATGGGGTTGAAGAGGGGACAAGGGATGCAAGATATCTGAGATATTGAGGGAGGAAGAATGCCAGGACTTAGAACAGATGAGCCTGTGCGTTGAGGGAAGTTAGGAAGGCAGAATCAGGAATGACTCTAAGCTGTTTGGGTGGGCTTTTGGAGGAAGTAACTGGAGTTGACTAAGGCCACTGCTACTAGTAACAGAAAATGAAAGAATGTTAATGGGGTTTCTTCTGAGTGCGGGTCTCTGAACCAACTGCTAACAGGTATTATCACACTTAAGACTTACAACATCCTTATGGTATAGGATCTATTATTCTCAGTATGTCAAGGTTCAGAATAACTTACTCAAGGGCACACAACTAGTAATAACAGCCAAGATTCAAACCCAGCTTCCTGACTCCACAGCCTGCTCTCTGAACCACCACGTATAAGCATTCTTAGTTCACTTGAGTATTTACCTTCTTGGTTTAAATCATAGGTCTTCTGGTTACTAACAATAGCTTTGGAGGAATCATTGAATCATTTAAGATCTTTGAATCTCAATTTCTTCAGCCAAAACCCAGGTATTAGAATACCTCCTTCACAGAGCTGGTATGATGATTAAATTAGTCCTAATACTAATAATGAGATAGCAAGCATTTATTGAATGCTGACAATATTCCATGCTGTGTTGTAAATACTTTATAAATATTAGCTAACTTCATCCTCGCAAGGGCAGTTGAAGTAACTTCAATTATTATCCTTATGTTATAGATGAGGAAACTGAGGCACAGATAGATTAAATGCCATACTCAGAGTTCACAGCTGGAATGCAAACCTAGGTGCACATTTCTGGAACCCCTGCTCCTCTGTGTCATGTGTCTCTACTAAGAAGTGAGATCTTAGAAAGTACCTGACAGACCAAGAGCCCAACACCTGGAATGTTGTATGTGCCTGGTGCTGGCTACAATTTTTATCCAATGCCAAGTTTATCTAATTTTCAGTAAGTGTGGGGGACTGTATCAGCCAAACAGAATCAACATGGCCCTTGTCCTAATGTCTTCGTTGGACTTCTGGAAAGCCATTCTAGTCATGATTTTTTCCCATTGTCAAGTCTCACTCGTCCATGAGAAGTCGGGTTTACATGCCAGTGGTTTATACGGCATGCTTCAAAGAAGGCCAAGGGACCCGGACTTCATCTGGAGCCAAACACAGAGCGCTGAGCTGCACTACTGATGGGATTAACCTGGGTGTCGGCCAAAAGACCGCAGAGGGACTTCTGCCTTCCTTCCATCTTTGGCATCTATTTGTAGGCAAGAAGCAAGTATTTCAGCATCTAGGTGAAAGAAAACAACTGGCTGATAAAATGGAATAGAAAAATCTATCTAACAGATATTTGGTGGCCAGAGGTCAGGGACCACTGGTTCACGGTGGTTTTTAACTGGAAAGGATATCAGAGAGCTAATCTAACCCCATCATGTCACAGGGACACCTGAGTGGTGGAGACGTTCATTGGTAATGACATTAAGTGGAAGAATAAACTTGCAGCTTTGCTCGTGTCCCTTTTCCTTTCTGCTCCCCAGGCCCGACATCTATAAAATGGAGAGATTAGAAATGAACTTCCGGTTTCTTTCAAACTCCAATATGCTATGAACCTACATGTTCGAATCTCACAGTTACCTATGTGCTCACTAACATCATGTGGAGAAACAATACTTTGATTAGGAGTAAGGAGTGTTTATTAATCGTTCATGTGTGTTGATGATATAGAGGCAATTAGCCATCTATAATTTTCTTTCAACTGCTTTGACATTATCTTGGTAGGACCTGAGCCTAGAATCTTCTATAGATATTTACTGTTCTTCCCAAAGATGAGGCATGTCTTCGCACCTAGGTACAAGTAATCCTTTTAGTCAACACATGGGTCTGATGGACATTTTAAACTCATTTTGAAACAAGTTTATCAAACTTATCAAATATTAAACATTAAAAATAAATAATGATCTGGGTGGCAGGATGACAGGTTATTTTTATTTTTTTGCGATCTGTGCTTTCATCAGCATGACAGCTAACACTTAATTAGCATTTACTCTGTGTCACGTTCCCTGCTTTATGTGAATTATTTGATTTAATGCTCTCGACAAGCCTATGAAGGAGAAACTATTATTTGCCCCATTTTACAGAGGAGGGGAGTAAAGTTAAATGAAAAGAAGGTATGTCATCTGTTCAAAGTGACCCAGAAAGTACTGTGGGATTCAAACCCAGACGGTTCATGCTCTTAACTGTGTCAGGTGAGATCTTCCCAACGCCCTCGGGTTTCTACCGGGGTCACAAAGAGTATCACTTTCTGTGAAAAGAAATGTAAGTATTTAAAAAGTAGTACTTGGGTTTTTAAAATTTTTTTGAATGAAGCTGGTGAATTATTTTTTCAGTTTTAGTTTCATGAACCAGTTTAAGTTGCTATTAAATGACAGTATTTTTAAAAGGCAGCTTACCTTCAGCAAGCTAAAAATTACTTACTAAAACAATTCCCTCTCAGGTGCGTCTGAGGAGACGCTGCACTTTCCCTGAACCGCAGACTAACAAAGAGCAAGAAGGGAAATTCTGAAGCAAGTGTGAATGGTAAGTGGTAGAAAATTACCATCAGTTTTCCTCGGAAAATAGCTACTTAATATTAATATTTGGAAATCCTCACTGCTTGAATATTGTTTGTCTACACCTGTCAGCACTGAAATTGCCTGGTGCACTCGATGAACGGGGTAGAGGAAGAAGCACACACTGAGAAATGACTTGTGCCTTAATTTGGGGAAAGATTGCTTTAAATCATAATCAGAAGAATCACTCCTGAAACAACAGGTAATAATGATTCTTAAAAACCAGCTGACAGGGGATGGCCTGGCAGTGTAGCAATTGAGTTCATGCGCTCAGCTTCCAGGGCCTGGGGTTTGCCAGTTCGGATCCCAGGCGCGGACCTACACACCGCTTATCAAGCCATGCTGTGGTAGGTGTCCCACATATAAAATAAAGGAACATGGGCACGGATGTTAGCTCAGGGCCAATCTTCCTCAAAAAAGAAAAACAAATCAAAAAAATCAGCTGACAAAATTTTGAAAATACCATACGTAGTAAAGAGTAAAATAAAAAAAAAGAGATCCTACATTCCTCAAACTAAAAACTGAAAGGACACTGTCAGTTCTATAGGCTCCCGAATTTAAGTGATCTCAACAACGCCTTGAAGATCAATCTCTGGACACTATCTAAAATGAAAATTTTACAAGTTTCTATTGTGGTCCTAGGCAAAGATCCCACAGTGAGCTCCAGACCACAGCCAGTACTTTACTATGAGAGGTGAGGTATGAAGACCTCTAGGTTGGAAGCAAAAACAAAACAAACAACAAAAACGTCAGAGTTTAAAGATGAGGTTTACTTTTCACAGTACAATCCTAGGAAGGCTATGTTACTCAAGTTCCCACTGAGATGTAATGTCCTAGGCTTTTAAGTGTCAAATTACCAGTTTTCCATTCTACATTAGTTCTAAAACATCAGGGTATTCCCATGCATAAAATCCTCAAATCGCTTTCCATTGTACCCAGAATGAAACACAAATTACTCACTGTTGTTTGCAAGGCCTCACGTGAACCTGCCTCTGCTGCCCTCTGCAACCTCATCACAGACTCTTTCCCCCACTCACCACTTCAGTCATCCTGGCCTTCCTTCTGGTCATGCCAAGATTGCTTCTGCCTCAGGGCCTTTGTACTCACTGTTCCCTGTGTCTAAACACTATTCCCACAAGTCTCTTGACCCTAGCATCTACTCACTATTTGGATATTAACTCAAATGTCACCTCTTTAGAAAATCCTCCACAAAACAACTGTCTAAAGTAGTACAGGCACACCTTAGAGATGGTGCAGGTTCAGTTCCAGACCGCCACAATAAAGCAAGTCACATGAATTGTTTGGTTTCCCAGTGCAATAAAAGTTATGTTTACACTATATGGTAATGTATTAAGTGTGCAATAGCATTATATCTAAAAAAAACAAGTACGTACCTTAATTAAAAAATACTTTATTGCTTAAAAATGCTTACCATCATCTGAGCCTTCAGCGAGTCATAATCTTTTTGCTGGTGGAAGGTCAGGCCTCAATGTTGATGGCTGCTGCTCATCAGGGTGGTGGTGGCTGAAGCTTACAACGGCTGTAGCAATTTCATTAAATAAGACCACAATGAAGTTTGCTGCATCGGTTGACTCTTCCTTTCATGAACAATTTCTCTGTAGCATGTGATGCTGTTTGATGGCATTTTTACCCACAGTAGAAATTCTTTCAAAATTGGAGTCAATCCTCTCAAACCCTGCCACTGCCTTATCAACTAAGTTTATGGAATATTCTAAATCCTTTGTTTTCACTTCACCAATCTTCACAGCATCTTCATCAGGAGTAGATTCCATCTCAAGAAACCACTTTGTCTGCTCATCCATAAGCAGCAACTCCTCATCCACTAAATTGTATCACGAGAGTGCCACAATTCAGTCACATCTTCAGGCTCCACTTCTAATTCTAGTTCTCTTGCTGTCACCATCACATCTGCAGTTACTTCCCACACTGAAGTGTTGATCCCCTCAGTCATCCATGAGGGTTGGAATCAAATTCTTTCAAACTCCTGCTGATGTTGGTATTTTGACCTCTTCCCATGAATCACGAATGTTCGTAATGGAATCTAGAATGGTGAATCCTTTCCAGAAAGTTTTCAACTTACTTTGCCCAGATCCATCAGAGGAATCACTATCTATGGCAGCTATAGCCTTACGAAATGTATTTCTTAAATAATAAGACTTAAAAGTTGTAACTACTCCTTGATCCATGGGCTGCAGAATGGATGCCGTGTTAGCAGCATGAAAACAACATTAACCTCATTGCACATCTCCATCAGAGCTCTTGGGTGACCAGGCACATTGTCAATGAGCAGTAATATTTTGAAAGGAATCTTTTATTCTGAGCAGCAGGTCTCAACAGTGGGCTTAAAATATTTGGTAAACCATGTGGTAAATAGATGTGCTGTCATCCAGGCTTTGTTGTTCCATTTATAGAGCACAGGCACAGTAGTTTTAACATAATTTTTAAGGGCCCTAGGATTTTCAGAATGGTAAATGAGCCTTGGTTTCAACTTAGAGTCACCAGCTGCACTAGCTCCTACCAAGAGAGTCAGCCTGTCCTTTGAAGCTTTGAAGCCAGACGGTGACTTCTCTCTAGCTATAAAGTCCTAGATGGCATCTTCTTCCAATGTAAGACTGTTTCATCTACATTGAACATCTGTTGTTCAGTGTAGCCCTTCATTAATGATCTCAGCTAGACCTTCTGGGTAGCCTGCTGCATCAGCACCTGCTGCTTCACCTGCACTTTTCTGTTATGGAGATGGCTTCTCTCCTTAAACCTCATGAACCAACCTCTGCTTGCTTCAAACTTTTCTTCTGCAGCTTCCTGACTTCTCTCAGTCTTCAAAGAATTGAAGAGAGTTAGGGCATTGTTCTGGATTAAGCTTTGGCTTAAGGCAATGTTGTGGCTGGTTTGATCTTCTATCTAGACTACTAAAACTTTCTCCATATCTCCATAAGGCTGTTTCACTCTTTTCTCATTCCTGTGTTCACTGGAGTAGCACATTTAATTTCCTTCAAGAACTTTTCCTTTGCATTTACAACTTGGCTAACAGTTTGGCACAAGAGGCCTAGCTTTCAGACTGTCTTGGCTTTTGACATGCCTTCTTCACCTTAGTGAAGACAGTAAGACACTAGCTTTTAGTGAGATACGTGACTCTTACTTGAACACCTACAGGCCATTGTAAGGCTATTAACTGGTCTAATTTCAATATTGTTGTGTCTCAGGGAATAGGGAGTCCTGAGGAGAGGCAGAGAGACTGGGAATGGCTGGTTGGTGGAACAGTCAGAACGCACAGCATTTATCCATAAAGTTCACTGTCTTATATGGGCGGGGTTCATGGCGCTCCAAAACAATTACAATAGTAACATCAAAGATCACGGCTCACGGATCCCCATAACAAATACAACAATAATAAAAAAAAGTTTGAAATACTGTGAAAATTACCAAATGTGATACAGAGACACAAAGTGAGTAAATGCCATTGGAAAAATGGCACCAATAGACTTGTTCGACACAGGGTTGCCAAAAACCTTGAATTTGTAAAAAAACTGCAAAATCTGTGAAGTGCAATAAAACAAAGCACCATAAAATGAGGCACGCCTGTGCCCCCGTCCCCTCCCCTCACTCAGCCACTGCCACATTACTACATTTTATATATTTCATAGTGTATGTCACCATCTGAAATCACCTTGTGTCTTTGTAAGTTTTCTTTTTTTATTGTCCATCTCACCTTCTAGAATGTGAACTCCATAACACTAGAGACCTTGGCTATTTCAAGGGCTGCTGTTTCCAACACCTAGTACCCAATACATATTTACTGAATAAATGGATGAATGAAATTCAATATTCTTACCCCTAACCATACTATTATAAAGGTAGCTACACTCTTTTTTTTTTTTCAAAAAAAAAGCTCTACCTAATAAATTAAAAATAAACATGCTGAAGAAAAAGGCATGACACTTACCTGAGACCTTGAGCACAGAACTGAGAACCACCCCTCAGTGCCCACGTGCTTAATTATTTATTCTCAGCTTTTAAATTTCGTTAAAAAATTACATAGGCAAAAAGTGGGATGATGCTAAATCTGCTTAATTAGTAACATGAAAAGAAAACAAAAGGTAAGTCATCTCACACACCCCAACCCCCAGCTTCAGGGAACCCCCAGCTTCAGTCCAGGGAAGCGTGGCCGTCGGACTTGCCTGAGCCAAATGTTCTACAAAGAACATGCCAATGAACCTCTCTACCCTTTGCTCAGAGGGGGCTACGGAATCGGTTAATCCACACCTGCCTCTTCTTCCTGTAGTTGACTTGACTGTTGCTGGACTCCCCGTTCCTTGCTGCAGAGGCCAGATATTTTTGTGTGTCCTTCCCTCAGAGATGCTACATCAAGCTCAGATGCAAACCTAACTTGTGTAAACCATCTAGTCTAATCCCACTCTCCACGTCAATGTTGGTTTAGAGGTGGCCATATGACTCAGACTGGGGCCAAGGGGATACCTAAAGAAATTTGCTGGGGAAAACAGATTTCTTGTTTTTGTTTTTGTTTTTAAAAGCCCAATATCCTTTCACTGGATATTGTTGTGTCTGAGTGTAATGCCCAGAATGGTTGTGGTTGTTTTGGGACAAAGCTGACATCCCAAGGACAGCAAAGTAGGAGGACAGAGAGAATCTGAGTCCTCCATGCTGTTCTCCAGCCAGGAAATTAATCAGCTCCGGGGGCTCCCTGCCCCAGGAGTTATTATGTGAACAACCGGGTTGTTGCAATAACCATCTAAGTGGGCTCTTTGCTTCTGACCTTGGCTCCTTACCATTTATTATTGACCTGCTGCTAAAAAGAGCGTTTTACAACTAGTGGCTCTCTACCTCATTCAGGCAGAAGTCCAGGTCTTCATAATGGTCTCAAAGCCCCTGCTTGCGTCTACCAGCCATCATTTCTCTGTCTCCATCTCTCACAACTTCTCCCTCTGCTCACTCAACTTCAGCCATACTAGTCGCATGTCTAGACCTTGAACATACCAGATAAGCTCTTGCCTCAGGACATTTGCACTGCCTGTTACCTCTCTGGAACTCTCCTCCCCAGATAGCCACATGACTTGATCTCTTGCCTTCTTCATATCATTGCTCAAATGTCATTTTTTTTTTTGCATGAAGTCTTGGTCATCCTATTTAAAAGAGAATACCCACACCCCTGCACCCCCTATTGCTTTACTTTCCTCTATGGCATTTACAACCTTATTTTTTGATATTTTACTAATTTATTTTTATCTATCGTATATCTCCTCCACTGATGAATCTCTAATGCCTATAAGCCTGGCATACAGTAGCTACTTAGCAGATATTTGCAGAACCAAGGAAGGGATAGTAATTCTT
Source organism: Equus quagga (assembly GCF_021613505.1). Lineage (NCBI taxonomy): Eukaryota > Metazoa > Chordata > Mammalia > Perissodactyla > Equidae > Equus > Equus quagga. Next base: position 72,872,066 of record NC_060273.1, on the reverse strand, counting down.
TTACTGTTCTAGAATTTTGAGATGAATTTTCTGTTGCAGCTGAAAGCATCGTGAGCGATAGATTTCCCTTGAGCTGCCTTGTGACCTGTGCCCTTCTTTTTCAAGACAGTCAACTATGTTTTAAATTAGTAGTTAGTGCTTCTAGAACAGAGGACTCCCCACCCCAAAGCCATCAATCCATATTGTATAGTAGAAGACGAGCAGTAGAAAAATCTCCGGTATGGGATTCAAAGTTTGCTTTCCAGTCTCTCTGAGACCTTGGGCAATTTAAAATTTATCTCTATCTGCCTTAATCTCCTCATTTCAATGAGGAATAGTCTACCTTCTATCTGTAACATCCATACTATCTCTTTTATATCTGTAATGTGGAATTATAAAACCTAGTCTAGTTATCTGCCATGGACGTTATAAGAAATAAATGACCCATATGTGTTAAAAGCAGGAAAGAACTATGTATATTTGTAAGGGGTTGTTTTGAATGAGTTATTTTATTCTCCTGAAAACATTCATTGTTGTTATATTAATGGTAATAATGATTTTTGGTTTGTTGACATTTATTACTTACTGAAGGCTATATTTATTCAATAAATATTCACTGAGCCCCGACCAGGTGCCAGGCTCCTTTCCAACACCACCCTCTCACCGTGGTTAAGAACATGCACTCTGAGATCAGACAGGTGTGTGACTGGGGTAAGTTGTTAAACTTCCTGGCCCTCAATTTCCTCCTTTGTAAAATGTGGTTAAGTTGCTTCATATCTTCTCATTGTGGCAAAGATGAAACGAGGTAATATACTGAAAGTTATTATTACAGAATCCGGCCCAGTGAAGTCTGATTAAATAGAATTATCATTATTATTACTCTACCGCGGCCAGCTATGGTATCGTGCTTTCAGAGATCTTATCAACAAAGCCTGTCAACATCATCTCAAGACAGACCAGGGAAGATGAGTAATCTGCCTAAAAGAATAGTTAACCCTAAATAAAACTTGGTCTCTGTGCCTAAAAAGGCTGGCTAATTTCTATTCCTTCTTTAGGTCTCCTATTGGCTGCCAGTTACACTAGTGAGGCTTCCCTGCTCCTTCTGCCACCCCACTCTGAGAGGGTTGGGTAGCTTACTCTGTTTCTAGCACTTTCCACACCCACACTGGATTGCAATTGACAACCACTTGTTGATATCCCTCAAGAGGATATAAACTGCTTAAGCGGAGAGCAACAGTATCTTGTTCACCCAGCTCAGTGCCTGGCACATAGTGGGTGCTCCATAGCTATTTGCTGACTAAACACATTTAATGAGATTAGTGTTAGGGCAGGGGTGAAATGAATGCCATGGAGCTTTTGCTCTTTCTTGGCTTGGCAACATTTAATTACCTAATGCTTACAAAGAGAACAGGATGTTTGACCGCAGTGCTTTGCACAGAATCTGCTTCCCTTCCCCCACAGAGCCTTGCAAGCTTCCTGGGAGTCCACCTCTCACCAGGTCGCCTTCAGAGTACAGCAAGCCCGCAGCTCTCTCGCATCAAGACAGCCTCCATCACAGCGGAGAAAAATGCTTTCATCTCGTGGCAACTTGTTCATAATCAGACCAACTTTGCTTCCAGCAGATTGGAGCCCCGTACAAAGTACAGTTGCTTGGGAAATCCCTTTGTAGACTCTCTGATGCAGAGGGGAGCTTCTGGGCTTCCTTTTGACACACAGAGGAGAGGCTTTCACTCTCCTTAGTGCCTGCGGCGGAGAGCTGGGCTGTACAGTAACCTTGTATTTATTGGCGTTCTGGTTTCCTTTAAAAGCACTCAAAATATGCTCAGATGTTCTCTCTGCTCTGCTCTCGCCATAGCCCTCTGATGTAAGGAAAGAGAAAATAGAGTTTCTCAGTGTGTTTCTTGGATCAACCTGTGTTAGAATGATTTGGGATGCCTGTGAAATTTGTAAACTCTTTGACTGCGTCCCAGACTTTCTGATGCAGAATCTCCAGGGGTAGGACAAGGAATATGCATTTTAACGCCCTCCTCAAGGGATCCCATGCGCTATAAAGTTTGGAAATCTTTCAGTAAGCTGCCCAAGGTCACTAACTGGGTAGCTGGACCCAGTTTAAAGTTAGGGGATAACCTGACTGATTAATAACTCTATATTGGTGGCCTGAGGTTGTGGATCCAAAAAGCTTCTGTCCAAGTATTCTAATCTCCTGGAAAAAAAAAACTTCTGTCCAAAGACAAGAGCTCTTCTTCCTGAGATGGGAGTTCTCACCACAGCCACCACGGTAGCCCATATCGGGGTGGAAAGAGTGAGGCAAACGAGGCTCATTTTATATTGTTTAGACTAAGATCTGTGGAGTGACGTTACAATCGCCCTTTGCCATTTTTGTTGCATAAACATCTAAAAGGGTAATTTGTCAATCACTGACTTCTTTCTATAAAATTAGAAGGTCACAGTCTTTATGCTGCTTTGAGACAATCCAGTTAGTATTTTTCTGTTTTGATGACAGCAAAAAGTCATAATCACTGAAGGGAAGCTGAAAAATCATGCCTAATATTCCCAAGTTTCTCAGAAAAATCATTCCTACTATCTCTGAGTTTCTCAAGTATCAGTGCAAAGATCAGACACTCTTGCATACGTTTGAGGTGGAGGACTCTTTGCTAGAAAGTCACTCCCAATCAACAGCTTCTAGGTTAGGGTGCCTGGAATGCACCTCACATCGGCAGCTAATTTGATAGTTCACTAGAAAACTGAGTCAATAGAACACTTCATTCTTCCCTCTACATGAGTCATCTTTTTGGAGGGAGGGGAAGGAAGGAAAGTTATGCCCATGTAGCAAAACAGAATAAATATCACCGTTATTTCCCATGAATAAGATGAAATGACCTATATTGATGGACATTGAGCTGTAGAAGGAAACACCCTAGAATTGTAGTATCAGAAAGGAAATAGCTATATTCTACAGTCGGGAAAAAAACACCCCAGAAATATCAGATAATTCTGACTTCTTCCCATGTACTGAATCATACACCAAATCTGAAGATATTGCCTGACGCCCAGAGTGGGCAATTTCCAGCATGTAAAGTACTCCTATGATGACATAGTGTAAAACTCCATGAGATGAAATCATATATTATATGAATGTGTGTGCTAGGCAAATCGAATACAAGAATTGCATATGGTGAACCTTTCAATGAGTGTCTTCCAAGAACTAAACTAAGTGAACGATGCTTAGATGGCATCCTACTCACCAGCAAAATAGTGAAAGCTTCAGGCCATCGACAAGTTGTTTGTTGACTGCATGTTAACATGGTCTGTATGACATATGTGACCCCACCAAGTCCCACGGTTCTGAATCCCATGTACATGCTGCTGCCTCCCTTGTTTTTAGGTCCATCTCACACTCTCTCCATCAAGACCACACTCACATAGACAAATTCCTTCTTGGCATCTACACCTGAGTATCTTTATAACCATTTCACACTCAATATGCTCAAAACGAAGCTTATGATTTTTCTCCCAGAAGGAGTTCAGGACATGTCACCCCAAAATATGCTGCTTTGATGTATTGATTATTTTAAGCTGAAGACATTTGAAAAACAGCAAATGTAGGGAGACGTTTTCTCTAAATCCCCTGTATTTACCAAAAGAGGGATCCTCCAAAAGGAATTCACTTGTCATCAATCCCCTCCCCGGGAGTTCCATCAACCAGGGAAGACTGACTCTTATCGCAGACAAACTTTGTCACCAACCAGCCGGTCTCCATCTGTTCTTCTAAGGCCTCATTCATCTTTCCTAAGACTCATTTACTGTCCTCTAAGAGGCCTACATCTCTCCTCCCCTTTCCAACTAAGATGGTATAGCTCTCAAATCTCACCGCCTTTTTGAGTATTCACTTTTTTTTCCTGTCGTACCTCCACGCACATAATATTAAAACTTAACAAATTTGTGTACCTTTTCCCCTGTTGTTGGTTTATTTCATAGACCCAGCTAGTGAACCCAGGAGGGTAGGGGGGATGTCTTTCCTCCCCTACATCTCCAAATATGCTTCTTTTCCAGGTTTCCCAGTCTCAATGACTGGTACCCACAAATCACTCAGTTGCTCAAAGCCCAAACCCGGGAGCTATCTTAAGTCCCTACTTCACCTCTCCCCTAAAAGCCAGTCCATTACCTCCAAAATATGTCTGGAGCCTGTTCTCTTCTCATCATCAGCACCTTCTCTACTCTAATAAAGCCACATTGTCTCTCATCAGAACTCCAATAAGAACTTATTTTAACAAGATAAATTGAATATTTAAACTCCTTCCATGGCAAGGAGTCCCCCTATTCTCAGAATAAAACCCAGCCTCTTTAAGGTGACCTAAAAGGTCCCAGCTGATCTAGCCCTTTCCTACCTCTCCATCTCCTTTCAGAGCACACAGCTTGCTCTTGCCCAGCTGCAGCCACACTGGGCTCTTGTATGTGCTCTGAAAACATCACCTTTTCTGCTGGCACTGGGCCTGTACATGTGCTCGTTTTATTACTACCTGCAATGACCAAGGCATGGTTCTCTGACGCTGGCACATTCCCGTCCTTCAGGCCTTGGCTCAGGTGTCACCTCCTCAGAGAGGCCTTCCCTGATGCCCCACATTGAAGTGAGCTCCTCTAAGAACTGTCTCATGCCACCCTGTTAAAGTCTTTCTCAGTGTTCATCAAAACCTCGAATGAGCTATTTTCTACCTTTTTTATTGGCTGAGTCTCTCATTATAAAATAAATTTTTTACTAGTACATGATATGTCTTACTCACCTGGCACAGTGCCTGGAACAAAGCAGACATTTATAAATATCTATTGAATATATGAGTGAATGAATTAATGAATTTGAGTGACATTTCTACTTTACCAATAAATTAATTTCATTGCCATTGTCTGAAAGGAGCTGACATCACTTCCATTTGGTCTGTATGGCACAACAATAACTTTTTCAGTCCCCAGCAATATCACTTGGCATCATATGGCACAGGATGTTGAGGATCATTTACTCTCATTCAAGCACCTCACAACCTGAGTCCCGCCTACCTTTCGAGTTTAGTCTTTCACTTTGCTTCTGCAGGTACTCTACGCCCAACAAAATGGAATTCTTCTTCTTTCTGAGCCTACAAACCTCAGGACGTTTGTACATGCTATTCGCACCATTTCAACTTCCTTCCTTTTCATATCTCATAATTTCTGCTTCCTGAAATCCTCTGAGAACTTGAGTAATCAGAGAAGTATCAATTACATAAATATATCAAATCAACATGTTGGACACCTTAAATTCCACAATGTTATATGTCAATTATACATCAATTTAAAAAAAGAAGTGTCAATTAACGGATACTGTAAATCCAATTTTTAAATTGGAGAGTTTGGAAAATGGGCACTGTTACATACTGATAGTGGATATGTAAGTCATTAGTGCCTCTAAAGGGCTATTGATACCTTACATTTTAAAAAATCTTAAAATATACCTCCATAATCTAAGCCAAGGAATTTCATTTTTAAGAATGTATTGCAGTGATATAATCATAACAACTAATCATAATTATTGAACATTTTCTATGTGCTATGTTGTTTAAAATATCTGTCCAAATACATTCTTACAGCAATTCTTCAAGGTAGATTTTATTATCCCAATTTTATATATCGGGAAATGAAATTATGAATAATTTGAGGTAACTTGCTCTGTACGAAAAAGTAGGGAGGCAAAATTTTGAATCAGGTGTTTTATCGTAAAACATATGCTCTTATAATCACTCTACCCCATAGGTTTTCCTGGATAAACGCAGAGTAGCTATTAGAGAATGTTCATAACAGTGTTGTTATACACTTGAAAATTTGCGTAAATAAATTAGGGCATACCTACTGTTCATAAAATGAAAGATGATCACTATATATTGCTAAGTGAAAACATCTATTTACAAAATAGGATTTCCATTGTGATTTCATTTTGGTAAAAAAAAAATTGTATTGATTTTGTTCATTATAAACTAACCAGTCCCTTTTGCAGTATCTGTCACGTGGCACTTATTTGCTGGCTAAACTGATTGATGAATATACACATAGTCAAGAGGTTAGAAAGATAGACCACATACTTTTACCAGTGTAGATGTGTGGGTTGTGGGATTATGAATGAAATTTATTGTGCGATCTTTTTTTTAGTTATATTTCAAATTTTCTACACTGAGACCATACTGTTTTAGTAATCAGAAAAGGAAAAGAATAAATGTTATATTTTTAAAAATCTCTTAAGTTCTATTTTAAATGTTTTCTTCCCATTAAGTCTATCTTTGTCCCCATAAATAGATGAGATTTCTACCTCTTTTTTACTCAAAGCACTTTAGTTTTTAATCAAAACACTTTGTTTTTAGCTCACTTTGTCTTATATTTCTTGACATAATGCCTCATTCTTATGTACCAATTCCTGTCTCCCTTTAAACGGTGTATTTCTGAGAACTCGAACTATATTTTATTGATCTCTATAACCCTTTCACTCTCTGGGGCAGTGCCTTGGATCTGATAAGCACTCACTAAATGTTTATTGTTGGACTCAGTGTCATCCATCTAATAGCCTACTGAATAATTTGGAATGTGAAAAACTCCAGCCTACTAGCTGATACCCAAGATACACAGTTAATTAAATGAGCCGTAACAATGCCATGCTGAGCCTTATTGGAGCCTGAAGCCAAGGAAACAGTTAAGTCAGTAATACCGAGCCTGTCTTTATTTAACATTTTGATATTTCATTCATTGCGGGTTCTTTGCATTAATTTTGGTTTTTTAAAAAATATTGCATTAAAATATTTATTTTTGTCACTTTACCTGGTCTCACTCTTGCCTTTATAATACAATAAGAGCAGGTAATGCAATTTGAGCATCTTATAACAGTCTAGATGCCAGATATACATATATGAGTATATATATAATTTTGTTCACCTCACCCTTACAGCCATCCTAACAGATATCTATATCATTATCTCCATTTTGCATAAAACGAAACTTAAGCACAGAGACGGTAAGTGACTTGGCCATGGTCACCAGCTGGGAAGTGGTAGAAATATAATGGAAAAGTCATTAGCAGGAACAAGTGAGGTGGAAGAGAAAGTTGAAAGTTGAATAATTTTTATTGATTTTGATCAGTACAGAAAACCAACTTGGATAGAGCAGGCCAATTTAAAAAAAGGAACCTGATTTTTATCAAGTGAGAGTCATTCATTAATTCACTCAACAAATATTCAAGTGTCATTGAGGCAGTATTAGTGAAGTTAAATGACATCAAAGATATGTTGGCCAGGGAACCTAGATGCCAGTGGCTGTGTGCTAGTGTCCAACATGGCAAAGAACTTAGTCTTCTGTTACTTTAGCTTCAATATTCTCATAGGTAAAGTGGAAATACATATACCTACCTCTCATAAGGTTTTGTGAGGATTAAATTAGAAGGAAAGTCTATTACAATGATATTCATAATAATAGCTTGCAAATATTGAGAACCTACACAGCGCCAAGCACTGTGATAAATGTCATACCTACATTATCTTATTAACTTGTCTTAAGCACTTACTAAAGCGTACTCACCACATAGGAAGTCCTCAGTTGATAAGAGCTATACTTGGAGTGGACACTAAGAATCCTTGTAGTCAGTAGGGAGCCGGTCACAAAGAGAAGATTTAAGTCCAGAGTCTGAGAATAATGCATGACCTTAAACAAGTCATCTAGCCTGGCGGTCCCCAAAGCCAGTCCACTCCATCAGAATCTTCTGGGCATCATCCTGGTCCTCAAACCTCTAATTTGTAACTCTTGGGGATCTGGAGTCTATTGTTTAAAAAGCACAAGTGATTTTGAATCATGGCTAAGATTTAAAACAACTGATTAACTTGAGCTTCAGTTTTCTTAAGATTCCTGAGGTTAGGGAGTAAGTTATTTTTTTTCCCTTCCCTTTTTTATCTCTAATGCCTAGGACAGTGCTGCCAGATAGATGACACTCGACAACATTGCTGATTAGATGGGTAGAAAACGGGCCTAATAAAGCCTGCTCTGTCTACTTCACAGGGGGTCCATGGGGATCATTGGTAAAGCTCCATTGACAGTGCATCTGAAAAATAGAAGATGCTGTACAAAAGTGTAATTTTATACATTCAGTCATTAATTTATTTTAGTGTGATTTTGCCCACTCTTTGAACATAAATCATTTGGTTTTGGGGTATCCACCACTATATTGAGTTTCTAAAAATGAATTACTGCAAGGTTTTAGATAACATACCTCCTCCGAGTTACTCAAAGTAATTTTTACTCAAATTATTTTTACTCAGTTAGAATGCTGTGGAATGATCCAAAAGTTCACATGCATTTATGCACGTTAGTTTCCATATAGAAGGCCAGCGCTGTCAACGGTTCACTTCCTCACTCACTAAAATTGGTTTTAGATCTGTGGTGTCCACAGCACTCTATGCCCACCACCAATGCGGTGCAATCTGTTCCAGGCAACCCTTACTGCGTTCCGCTAGAACAGCTAAATGTTGATTTAAAACACCCAGAAGCGCTATTCTAGTTCCTTCCAATTGCCTATCATTCAGTTATTTTGAAATGCAGACATCCTTTGGGAGACTCATAGAGGTCTCCAAGCTCAGGCTTATAAGAAAAGAAAATGAAGAGAATTGAAAAAAAAAAAAGTTCTTCAGGAGAGGAAAAGGAATGCATTATGCCAGGTAAAGGGCCTTGGAATACGAAAATCTCCTGAGAGCCAGAAAGGCAATCATATGCTGATATTGGGACTCAATGTGCCCATGGTTTATGTGAGTAGACTTGAATGCCTCGTTCTGCCTGTGTGCTTCATGTGTGGTAGCAAGCGATCAACAAAGAATGGAAGGAAGAAATTAATGTCTGACCATCTTGAAGTGTTGGGACTCAGAATTCTACAGAGCTGACAGACAATCCTGAAACAAGACTTGCCTCGTTTAGCCTCTCTTCAAACCTGTCTCACCGAAAGTTCATTTCAGCGCTGCCTTATTGGTGGGAATAAAGCAAGCTTCAACAGAAAAAAAGGGTAGAAAGACATTATTACATCCATTTCCAGCTCAGAATGCTATTCTGGGATGTGCGGAGACTTACATTGATGGAGGCAAAGATGAACGAACGATTTCAGATCTGGAACCAGCACAAACCCCCAAGAAAGCAAGGAAAAGGGTGTGGGGAGCTTTCCCTACCTTCTGTCGCTCCAATCTCGATAGTGCCTTTCACTTGGCTGAAGCACCATAGTGTGTCCTGGGCGAGGGCCCCAACTCCTGAAAGAAACACAAAGAGACACTTCAGGTTAGGTAAGAGCTCCCAGTTGTTCTTAAAAGGCCAATAAGAAGAGAAATACATAATGTAATCTGTGCATTTCTAAAAGGAGATTTGCACACCAGGTATCATCTTGTCGGAGAGGAGACTGATGAGTCCCAGGAGAATGGTCGGTCGGCAAGAGCCACGTCCTGCTGTGAATCACTGCTCTGTCTCCTCCATCTGACCATGCCAGGACCAGTCTGAGCTGGAGTAATTGGAGTTCGTCCCTTCTCAGCCCCTGGCAGCGTCCTAGAGCAGCTACAGCAGGCCTGCAGTCACACCCTTGTGACTGCCCCTTTTCATAGGAATACTAATGCTTTCGATTGTTTTCCCTCTCTGGTGGTGGGGAGGAGAAGGAGGCAGTTCGTTAGAGAGCAAAGAGGAAAAGAAAGGCAACATTTTTTTTAACTGGATTCGCAGCTTGCATGGCTGAATGGCCAGTAAGGGGTCTGATACTCAGAGAACTTCCATCTCTCTTGTTCACTTCTTGACTGCTTGCCAAAGTCAGAGCTGACTGGAGAGTAGAGGAAAGCAAAAAAAGGTTGGAGATGCGGGGGGGGGGGGGGGGGGGGGGCTAAGACAGGGTTGGGGAGTCAGTTCTGACAAATGTGGCCTATTTTGTTCCATGGAGATCTCTGTTTCAAATTCGAATTGGACCTTTGGCGGGGTTAAATTTTGTGGCTTATTATTATGTCTGGTTCCTACAGATACATGTATCTAACACTAATATATATACTAACACATTTATAATCTATGTATTCAAGTCAAAAAGGTCCTTTTCAGAACATTTCTGGATAGCAGTGGGACCAGTTTTCTTCTCAACATCAGGGATGTTCCTTTCAATTTTACTAGGTTTTAAAATTTAAGGGAATATTGCATAGTCAAATTTTAGGAGAGGGTATGAATTTAAGAATGATTATATTAGCAGAAGAAAAATCAAATATGAAAACCAAATTGACCCTTTAAAAGCACATACAGGGGGCCAGCCTGGTGGCATAGTGGTTTGGTTCGTGTGCTCCTCTTCGGCGGTCCAGGTTTCACCCAGTTCAGATCCTGAGCACAGACCTGTGCACTGCTCATCAAGCCATGCTGTGGCAGGCATCCCACGTATAAAATGGAGGAAGATGGGCACAGATGTTAACTCAGGGCCGATCTCCCTCAGGAAAAAGAGGAAGATTGACAACAGATGTTAGCTCAGGGCTAATCTTCCTCACCAAAAAAACCAACAACAGCACACACAGAACTGAGTAGCCATCTTCACTGTCAGTGACAGACCTTTCCTGAACTCCTATATGGAAACCTTCACTCACTCAGGCCATGGAGAGTTGAGTGGTTCCTCAGAGGCTCTCTCATTATTGTAGACAGCACATTTGATGGAAGCAGCATGGGCCATCACGAAGAGCACACACTCTGCAGTCAGATGGGGTTTGTAGTTTGGCTCTGACCTGGGACAAGTTCCTAAACATGAACAGACTACGTTTTCTCATTTAAAAATGGCAACAATAATAATAGTACCCACTTTTCAGAGTTGTGGATATTGAATGGGCTTAGCACAGTCAAGCAACTTAATAAAGGATATTATTATTATTATTGGCAAGGATTCTAAAATTTTCAATAGTAAAAAAGAAGAACATTAGCTGAGAAATTTTCAGTTAGTTGCTATGAGGCCGGAATTGTGCTAAGCAGTTTCCATGGCTATTTCATTATCACACAAATGTATGGGGAGGATACTATTATAACCCTATTCTATAGATGAAGAAACTGAGACTCAGGAAGTCTTGATTACTCATCTGAGGTCATATCTAGGACATGGCAGCACTGGGCTTTCCACCCAGGCTGTCTGAATCCCAAATTTCTAGTGTGTCAAGGTCAGCCTGCCCGTGGAATCCCGATGTGCCTGGTGTGCAGAGGTCAGCCTGCCCATGGAATCTCGATGTTCCTGGCGTGCAGAAGTCAGCCTGCCCACTAACATAAGGGCCCTTAGGCCCAGACAGGCTGCACAGCTTGAACTAGAGTCTCATTTGGAAGGTTGAGCAGTAATACAGTTTCAGATGTCAATTATTAAAGTACCTATGTCTCCACTAAGACACAGGGCTAAAACTTCCCAATAAAATGAGCATCTGGGAGGGAAGAAGGAAGGCACTTTGCAGCATTTATTAGTGCTCAGAAAGAGCACACCCACAGTCCTGTTGTTGATCCTCCCTGTACTTCTGGCTCTGGCTTTAGATTTCAGCATCAGTCATTCTTTGATAAGTTCTGACTCGTCCTTGCGAGTTGTCACTGGCCCTCTCTAAACTGCCAATTCTGCTGTTGAATCTGGGACTGCATCTGTCTCTCAGGGAACATCAGCTACAGACAAGGTTCTTCCTGATTTTTGTCCTGGCACAGTTCCTATATCACTAGTTATGACTCTGGGTATAGACTCTGTACTTATTACCACAAAACATATCCTTTAAAGTAAGTAGATATATTCCACTCTGAAATACACGTACACACACCTAGGCAGATTTAAATGTGGACCTTTGTATAGGTATTCATACTGCTTCAGGGAATTTTAGCTTTGGAAGGAATCTTGTTTATTTTTAAATCAACTTATTTTACACTTGAAAAGACTAAGTCACAGAGGATTACCGACTTGCTGAGAGTCACAGAGCAAGGGATCATGCAACTAATTCAATGTCAGGGACATTTCCAACCATCACCTGTAGATATGGTTCCCCGGGCCCATGAGCTCCCTTGACTAGTATGAGAGGTCAAGGCAGCCAAAGTTATTGTCAGTTTTCTTGTCCAGGGCAATCTTTGATTGGACCCAATTTCTGTCTTCCAGCAAGATCATTGCCAAATGATGACGTTAGTGATATAATGAGATTTTGGATCATGCAGTCTCTATCCTAAAAGAGAGAACACCAGCTGAAAACACAAATATTTTGATGAATTAGGATGTAAATGAGAAAAGCTGGCCAGGTGTAAGATCCTCCGGAGCTGACACTTAACTTGAGTGGGTGATCAGCTCAGACATGGTGGGGATGGTGGACCCTGGAGGACTCAGGCCTTATCCAAAGAGGAGGAGCTTCTCAGCTCCAGCTGAGGACCACCATGGAGGACTTCAGCCCAATGTTATCAGATTAGCTCATTTTTTTTTCAGAAGAAACCAGAAATCTGAATTTTTATGTGAAAATTTCAAATTTTTAAATGTTGTCAATCAATTCAAATTAGAACACTGTATGGCTCACACAACATTGGGCAAACTCACCACCTCTGCAGGCTGAAGATGGTCTTTGTGCCATCAATTCGCAAACTTCTGGCTAGAATATTTGAGCTGAAAAACACCTTCAGTAATACCTCATCCATCCCTACCACTGGACAGAGCAGGAAGCGAGGCCCCAAGAGGGGAGAGAACTCACAGCACAGTAAAGTTCCTTTAGCGTCAGACCTAGGACTCCAAGGTGACAATTCCAGTTCTTATACCAGATTTCCTTTTCTACCAGGCTGCTTCTCATGGTGACTGTTTGGTGAGATGTCTGTCTAGATTTAACGAATGCTCTTTAGGGAAGTGTATTTGATTGCTGAAGTAGATGACTGGGAGAATTAAATTGACATAGGTGAGAAAGGAAAATTTGTTTCTCTTAAATTACTGATCTTGAGTGTTTCCCTAAACCCCTGTGACAAATGACACTCCACTTGCATGGAAATGATGTCAATAAGCAACATTCTCCACCAGAGGCTGATGCAGATCCAGTGGCTAAACATCCCATAAGATGCTCGTTTCTCTCTCCCCAAAACTATGGCTCAGGAAAGTCCTGAGCCTGACCTACTGAAAGGCTGGGAGGGCAGCCCACTGCTGATATACACCTGTCTTCTTTCTAGGATCACATAATAGCCAATTTCTGAATCTGGTCAGCCCTTGGAGAGCATTTGGTCCAATCGTCTCATTTAGAAGCAGAGGACACTGAGGCCCAGAGTGGGCACGGCCACACAGTGAGTTAACAGCAGAGTTGGAGCCAGATCCCAGAGCTCTGATGCCCAGCACAGGCTCTTCTCCTTGCACTGCTCCGGCAGGGCCCCTCAGAGTTGAGGCCAGCCTTTGTGCTGCCTCTTCTGTGCCAATTCAGCTGAGTGAATACAATGAACAGAGGGTGTGACATGCAGCAAATAAAGCTCCGTATTGATTGGGAGGCCACTGTGAAGAGTTATTTTCATGGGCTTGGCGTCAGCAGTGTGCTTCTCTCTGCAGAGAGAGACAGAGAAAGAGAGAGAGAAAGAAAGAGAGAGAGAGAGAGAGAGAGAGGTAATCCTTGCCCAGAGAAATTTTCTCTGAGAAGAATTTATTTTGAAATTGGCTATGATATAGGCTGTAGATGTGTATTCAATTCATAGAAAGACGCTACAATTGTGTAATCTACACTGAGTGTGTAATTATGAGGATACCATGATAACTTAAGGCAGGCCCTCAGTGTGAATGGATATCTTGCTAACACACCAGCCACGACTTGGTGTAAAAAGCTTCCTATCTAGAATGCCAGATCTTAAAGAGGAGATATTCAGCTGCTTTACATGCAGTTAAAAATTAGGGGACTCCAGACTTAACAAGAGACAGTCTTTTGTTTTTTACTCGCTGCCTCAACATCTTGTATATCACTCGATTTAGCAATTGACACTGTGTTTGGTAAAAACAGGTTACTTCTATGCCCCAACTTGCCAGTGAGCTTGTGAAGAATAGGAATGAACAGTGAAGATAAACGTCAGATTTTTAAATCAAACTTTTCCTTTTCACTGGATTGAATTAACCATTAGAGATATTATAGTGAAACCATCATTGGATCGATTTTGCTGGGTTTACTTCACTGGATGATTTCAATGGATAATCAAGCAAATCGTTAATCGGCTAAACTGACTGTCACAACAGTCCATCTGATGGACGAAAGTGGCTACATTTGACTGATTATTAAGAAGGAGAATCAATAGGGACCCACGATGATTTGATACATGAATGAGGAGGGGCAGAGGTGAAGAAACCATGGGCTGTCGGTGAGACAGTGGAGCCGCTCATTCTTTACTGTTCTCTTGACCCTACACCTAAGAATTTATTTGCTGAACAAAGGAAAGAAGCTTTTATATTCTCAAATAAGTAATAATTCTGCAACGTGCCTCACTGGAAACCTCCCTCTATTTTACAAATCAAAGGAAATGGAGGTGCTTAACATCCTCAAGAAGATTGATGTAAACATTTGTGAGTGAGATACTGAGAAAAGGAGAAAGTTACTATTTCGTCCCCAGTGTATCCTAGCATGCCATTTTGGAGAATGATTAAAAAGTAGCATAGATCAAAGCATTAGATTTTGCTCATCTTCTCTCTCTGTATACAATTAGCATTTTGTAATAGTTTTCTAATGTTTATTGTAAGGTTTTAACAAATGGTTATTGTAGTCCTTTCTACTCTCTTTTAAAAAAGCTTTTGGAGGTATACTTGACATATAATATACTGAACATATTTAAAGTATACAGTTTAAGTTTTGCCGTGCATATACCTTAAAACCATCACTCCAATCAATATAATAAACTTAGCCAGTATCTTCAAAAGATTCCTCCCGCCTCTTTGTAGTCTTCCTTTCCAGCTCTTGTTGCACACACTTCTCCCCACCCCAATCCCAGGCACCTCTCATCTGCTTTCTGTTACGAGTCATTAGTTTGTATTTTCTATAATTTTATGTAAATACAACCCTATGGTATGTACTCTTTTCTCCCTGACTTCCTTCACTCAGCATAGTTATTTTGAGATTAATCCATGTCTTTGTGTATATCAACAATTCATTCCTTTTTATTGCTGACTAGTATTCCATTATGTGGATATACCATAGTTTATCCATTTACCTGGATTTGGGTCGTTTCCAATTTTTGGCTATTAGAAATATAGTTGCTAGAAGTGTTCACGTACAAGTGTTTGTATACGCTGTTATTTCTCTTGGGTAAATACCTAGGAGTAGAATGGTTGGATATTATGGTAAGGGTATTTTCAACATTTTACAAAATGGCAATCTGTTTTCTGCAGTGATTGTATCACCAACATGTATGACAGTTCTGGTTCTTCCACATCCTCACCAACATTCCTATTGCCAGACCTTTTAATTTTAGCCACTCTACTGGGAAAGTAGTGGTACCTTACAGTGTTTTTTTTTATGTTTTTTTTTGGTGGGGGGGTGAAGAAGACTGTCCCTGAGCTAACATCTGTGCCAATCTTCCTCTATTTTGTATGTGGGACGTTACCACAACATGGCTTGATGAGTGGTGTGCAGGTCTGTGCCCGAGATACAAACAAGCAAATCCAGGGCCACCAAGTGGAGAGCGTGAACTTAGCCACTGTGCCACCAGGCCGGCCCCGTCTTATTATGTTTTAAATGTGCATTTCCCTAAATAAGTATCTTTTCCAGTGCTTGTTTACTATCTATATGCCTTCTTTTTCTTGGCTTGTTCTTCCTCTTGGCTAAAACCTCCTGTAAACATTTTAACAAAAGCAGTGAAATTAGATATGCTGTCCTGTTCCTGATCTTAGGGGGAAAACTTTCAGTTTTTCACCATTAAGTATGATGTTAACTGTAGATTTTTCATAGATGGGTTTATCTGTTGACCAGGTTAATGAAGTTCCACTCTATTTCTAATTTGCTGACAGTTTTTATCAGGAATCCTTGTTGGATTCTGTCAAACAGGTTTTCTGCATCTATTGAGGTGATCTTATGTTTTTTAAAATGTTATTTATGTGGTGAATTAAACTAATTAATCATTGACTGTTAAAGCAATCTTGCATTTGGTCATTGTGTATTATCTTTCCATATATTGTTACACTTGAATTGCTAACATTTTGTTTATAATTTTGCATTTATACTCATGAGAGAAATTGGTACCTGGGAATGCTGACCTCATAGAATGAGTTGGCAATCATTCACTCATCAATTTTCTGGAAGAGTTTGTGATAACCGTTACTATTTCTTTCTTAAATATGTGGTAAAATTCACCAGTAAGCCATCTGTGCTTGATGTTTTCTGTGTTTGATTTTTGATTATAAATTCAATTACTTTGACAGACATAGTGTTGATCAGATTATCTATTTTTTCTCGAGTGGCTTTTGCAATTTGTGTCCTTTCAGGGAATTTTCTATTTCATCTCTATTGTCAAATTTATTGGTATAATGTTGTTCATAATATTCTCTTATTATTCATTTAATATCTGAAGAATCTGTAGATATGTATCTCTTTTATTCCTGATGTTGGTATTTTGTGTCTTTTGTCCTTTTTTTTCTCATTATCTGGCTAGATCTTCCCAAAGAACAAGATTTTGGTCTCATTGATTTTCTCTATTTTTTTTTTTTTTTCTATTTCATTGATTTCCTCTCTGATCTTCCTTACTTCTTTTCTTCTGCTTACTTTGGATTTCATACTGTTCTTCATCTGGTTTCTCAAAGAGGAAGCCGATGTCATTGATTTGAAAGCCTTCTTTCCTAATATAGGTGTTTCAAAATTGCTTTAGTGGCATCTCAGAAATTCTGAAAAGTTGAGCTCTTGTTTTCATTCATGCAATATAATTTCTAATTTCTCTTTTGATTTTTTCCTAGACTCTTGACTTATTTAGTGTTGCATGATTTAGTTTTGAAATTTTGGAGGGATTTTCCAGAGATCTTTTCATACCAATCTCTAGTTTAATGTCATTATTGTCAAAGAAGATACTTTGCTTGATTTAAATCCTTTTAATTTTCTTGAAAATTATTTTCTGGCCCAGAATATAGCCTATCTTGCTAACTGTTCTAGGTACACTTAAAAAGAATGCATGTTTTGCTGTTGTTGAGTGGAGGCTTCTACAAATGTCAGTTAGGTCAAGTTGGCCTATTGTGCTGCTAAGGCTTCTGTATTATTACTGATTTTCTGTTCTATCAATTATTAGGAAAGGAGTATTGAAATCTCATATAATTATGGGTTTTGCTATTTCTCCTTTCTATTCTTTTCATTTTTTATTTATATTTTTGAAGCTCTGTTGTTATATGCATTGAGATGTAGGATGGTTATTTCTTCTTGATAAACTGACCATTTTATAATTATAAAATGACCTTCATTATCTTTGGCAATATACTTTGAAATCTATTTTGATATTAATATAGCCATTCCAGCTTTCTTTAAATGAGCATTAGCATGGTATGCCTTTTCCCATCCTTTTACTCTTAACCTGTTTATGTCTTTATATTTAAAGTGTACTTCTTGTAGGCAGCATATAGTTGGATTTTATTTTTTTTTAAATCCAATCTCAAAATCTCTGCCTTTTAGTTGGAATTTTTATAGCATTCATATTTATTGTGCATATGGATATAGTTAGGTTTAAAATTAATCTATTATCTTATTGTTTTCTATTTGTTTCTTCTGTTTTTTGTTCTCCCTCTCTACTTTTAATGCCTTCTTTTGGTTTATTGGGTATTTTTATGACTTTGTTTCATCTAATCTTTTCAGTATTAAGCTATACTTCTTAGTTTTGCTGTTTTAATGATTACTATAGGCTTTATAGTATCCTTTTTAAAACTATAACAGTCTGCTTTTTAGTGATTTTTATACTACTTCATATATAGTCCAAAAACCTTACAATAGTATATTTCAATTTCTCCCCTCCCAATCTCTGTGATATTGCTCTTGTATATTTTATTTTTATAAATCTCCTACAACTTTGTTATTATTTTATTTAAATAGTCAATTATCTTTTAAAGTGATTTAAATAATAATTTTAAAACTCTCATTTTTACCATGTAGTTACCATTTCTATTGCCCTAAATTCTGTAGCTCTGTTTTTTACTTGGTATCATTTTCCTTCTGCCTAAAGGACTTCCTTTAATATTTCTTATAGTGCTGGTCTGCTGGATCTGAATTCTTTCAGCTTTTATATGTCTGGAAAAGTTTTTAAAGGATATTTTCACTGGGTATAGAATTCTAGGTTGATGTAGGTTCATCTTTCAGTACTTTAAAGATGTTTTTCTACTGTTTTCAACAAGAAACCTGTTGTCATCTTTGTTCTTCTGTCTATAATGTGTCTTTATCCTGGATTCTTTTAAAATTTTCTCTTTATCCCTGGTTTTGAGTATTTTATTCTGTGTACTGGTATGAACTTTTTGGCCCAGGAGACTTATAGTTTTCATTGAATTTGGAAAAATTTTAGCCCTTAATTCTTCAAAAAGCTTTTCTCTGCCCCCATTCCTTCTCCTTTGGGGACTTCAACCACATATATTCATCCATTTGAAGCTATCCAACAGTTCACCAGTGCTTTGTTCATCCTTTAAAAGTTTTTTTTTCATCTACTTTATTTTGAATATCTTTTATGGCTCTGTGTTTAAGCTCACTCATCTTTCTTTCAGCAGTGTCTAATCTGCCATTAATCCCATTTGGTGTATTTTTTGTCTCAGACATTGTGGTTTTCATCTTTAGAAGTTCAATTTTAGCCTTTTTATTTCTTCTATGTCACTACTTAATTTTTGAATGCATATAATAGAGTTATAATGACTGTTCTAATGCCCTGTTCTGCTCACTCTAACATCTGTGTCAGTTCTGGGTCAGTTTCAATTGATTAAAGTTTCCCCTCATTATAGATTTTATTCTCACTCTCTTTTGCATACCTGGTAATTTTTTTATTGAATGACAGACATTGTGACTCTTACCTTGTTATGTGCTGTGTATTTTTGTTTTCCTGTAAATATATATTTTTAAATCTTTCTTCTGGGAGGCAGTTAAGTTACTTGGAAATAAAGTGATCTCTTCAGGTCTTGATTTTAAGATTTATTATGTAGAACCAGAGCTCTTTTTAGTCTGGGGCTAATTATTCTCACTCCTGAGCCTATACCTGTCTGAGTACTTTACGCAATGACCCATGAATTATGAGGTTTTCCAGTTGGGTGGGTGGGAACAGGCACTATTCTTGGCCCTATGTGAACACTGGGTACTGTTTATTCTAATCCTTCTGGGTGGCTCCTGTAGCTTCTTCTCATGTGTACACTGATAGCACTCTGATGAATACTTGCACATCCCTGGAGTTCTCTGTCTGTGTAGATCTTTTCTCTCTAGTTCCCTTTTCTGCAAACTCTATCTTCCTTGGTCTCTCTAACTGTCAGCTCCATCTCCTTAACTCAGATAATTTTCTTGGATCCACCTGAGTTCCCCTTCCTTATACAATGGCTTGGAAATTCTCTCAAGGCAGCAAACTGGGGCAATTACGGGAGTGGCATCATTTTTTTACCTCTCTGAGATCATCATCCTTCGTTGTTTGATGTCTGATGTCTTGAAAATCATTGCTTCACATATCTTATCCTTTTGTTTATTTGTTTCAGGAAGGAGGGTAAATACACTCCTTGTTTTCCATCTTGGTCAGAGGGAGAAGTCGAATAAACTAGAATAACATTTTTTAAAATGCTCTTCCAAGTCTGAGAATCTCACCTCAATAGATCTGCAATGAGCAGTGAGCTGATATCTGGACTGAGCTTATCTGCTCTCTCCACTCTTTTTTAACCATTGGATATTTTACTGCATAGAGTCAGTCCTTGGTGAAAAAAAGAAATGCCCTAGGCTATGTGCCATGTTTACATTCTACAACGTTTGTCCATCTATCTAGAATTATTTTTGCCTGCTTATGTTTCCATCCAATCAAAACACTCATCAGCCTTGAGAAGTTCCTGGCTTCCATTGTAGCGTCCCAGCATTCCTGTGACCCACATATGAAATGTGTTTATGCTGTGGACCCCCCCTTCAGACTGCGATTTCTGCTAAAGACAGTGTTAACCCGTGAAACCAATTGTTCTAAGCTATGAGCTACTATTTCATTACTTCTAGTAGTAGTATAAGAGAGTCCTTAAAAAGTTCTTAGAGGATTCCTAAGAGTAGAAATTTAAATCAGCGTAGAAGATTGTTTCTGCAGACAATGAATTTTTTGTTTGCATCATGTCATATCAGTCAAGTGACCAGAATTTTCACTCATATGAAACTAATATTTAAATTACAAACATAATCAAAACCATTTATAACATAGTTCTGGCTTCTAATAAGATTGTTATTTTCACATCAAAATCCAGCTCTAGTAGCAGACTCTATCTCCTTAGATAGTTAATCATTCTCTCATCCATATTTTCTCTTTATTTTGTACTTATGATAAAATAGTGTATCAGGCACTCTTGGTTGTCTATGCAATATCCATTCTTTCCTTCTATCTTACTAAGAGATTCCCGATTTTGTTCATTGCTACGTGTCACCCTGTCTAAAAAAAGAAAAAACCTCTTGTAATCTCAGACTCCCTTGAAGCTAGGGTTGGCCATGTGACTCATACAGTCATATGACACCTAATGACATTTCAGTCTATGACAGACCACATATATGACAGTTGTCCCATAAGATTAGTACCAGAAAGCCTAGGTGGTAATAGGCTATCTAATCGAGGTTTGTATAAGTGCACTCTATGATGTTTGCACAACAATGAAATCACCTAACAACACATTTCTCAGAAGGTATCCCAGTCGTTAAGTGATGCATGACTGTATCTGCTTCTGCCAGGAGTATCTGGAAACATTTCTAGTCTCATGATACAGATGCTACTTTTTCCTTATTTACCATTGCTCCCCATTCTTCCTTTCTGAAACAGTATGTGATAACAGGAGCCATTGCAGTCTTTCGGCATTCCAAAGAGAAAGGACCATAGAGATCTTGGCCCCGGTGTCTTCAAGCCACTGAACCAACACGGCAACTGCCTTCCTCTGGCTTTTCATAGCAGAAAAAAAAAAATCCAACTTAATTTGTAGAAGCAACTGTTTATTCAGTTACAGCTGAATCCAATCCCTCATACACAAATGGAGAAAGCAGATGTTATCTCTGCGTAATTACGCAATCATTTTTATTTCTTCTGCAGTAAAAACTAAAGTCATTTTTAGATTTTAGGAGGTAAATCAGTTCAGAACAATCCATTTTACTCATCTTCTGGTTCACAATTTTCAGCCTTTAGCCAAATGTCAAGTATCAAAGCACGAATGGCACTGCATTATAATTCTTTATTTACATCTCTGTTTATAAACGGAATCTTTGAGGGCAGGACCTGTGTCTTACTCATCCTTTCACCTTTAGAGTCTAAAACAACTCCTGGCATCTATTAGAAGATCAGGAAGTGATTGTTTAGTTGAATTAGAATAGGAGAAGAAGATGCTCTTTAATCCCATAGTGTAAGCTGTTCCCACAGGTAATAACCAGTGCTCAGCTACATAATACAATAGGCAAGCAGAAGGAAGCCAAGATACAGGGCCAGCACTTTGTCATTGTACCAGTGTCTCACTCCCAATAATACAGAGAACATCATGGGGCTCTACAAGGAAAAAATTGTCTTCTAGCATCCTGAAGAAAAAAATATTTTGCAAAAAAAAGCCTTGATAGATGCTTTAGCAAATACTCCTCTATTTTCAGCATTTTCTGTCTATAATTACATTTCACCAAAGAGAGTAATCATAACAAAAAATAGCTATCATACTTACTACATTGCTTCACTTAAAATGGATGGTGAATTGTAAAGCACAAGTGGCCAAAAGCCAAACAATGGTCTGCTCATTTAATTTTGTTTTCTCATGTACCCATTAGTGACTCATCAATTGCCTTGGATCTGGGAGGTGTGGTTTTCTGTGGCCCATGGCATCTGAGATCAGCAGGAATCAGCACCAGCTCAAGTTGGATTTCTTCTCAGGCTTGTACCTACAGGTTAGACAACTTATCAAGGCATGAAACTCCCAAATCCTGAGTCATTGACAACTGAAACTGCCTAAGTGTGAGATCATGCTTCTGCAGGAAGACTTGCCAGACCATCTTTGGGATGGGTATCGCTGTGATGGAAGGGACAGGTAAGATGCAACCCAACGGGAACAGGCAATTTTGACATTGTAAATTATTTTGTATTTTGTAATTTTATATGTTGGAAACCATTCTCTTTAAATCCACAGGCCTATGATCCTGAGAATGGTTGCTCATAGTGTGGAGCCTAGAGTATTTTGAATAGATCAGAAAAGGCAGAGTTGAAAAGCCCAGTTTTCCTGCAATTTGGGGGACTAGATTTACAATGAGGATTTTTAAATGAAGTTTGAATTTGCAATCATTCATTTTAGCAGGCATACCTGGACCACTCAATAAATAATACATTTGTATTATGCTTATAAATATGCAAATGAAGTCCAATTTGCAAATAAATGCCTTGAGGAATTTTTTAAAACTTCAGAGGTAACCTAATCCTAGGATTCGCTGTATTCTTATTTGTGAGGTTTTTCTTTTATTTTGTGACAGCAGCTATAAATTCAACTAAACTATATGGCAAATGAAATTTTGGTGGTGGTTGTTTTTTCTTGCTAAAGGAAGACAGTGATCAAAAGGTTGGCAAGATGGGAAGCAACGAGCTTATTTCCAAGCAGGGAAATCAACAGTGCCACATCAAACTAAGAAGGAGGAAATCCAGCCAGCTAAGCAGGTACAGCTTTATTTGTTATCCTATCCTTCATCCCCTTTCTCAACATTCTTTCCTGACTATGGAAAAAAGTAAATGCAAATAGAATCTGCAAAGTGAGAAGCTAAAATAATGCTCGGACAGCAAATGGAAACAGAAAGCAAAAACTCAGAATCTGCAGGCATGGAACATACTGCAAGGGATGGTCATTTACAACGTGCTCCAGGATCCTAGAGCAGCCCCTGGAAGCCACCCAGAACACAGTAGGTAAGCATGCCCAATATTGGCTTCTTGTAAACTGAAGCTGCAAATTGCCCGTGATGCATATACCCACAGAGGTAACACCGAGTAGGAACATGCATACAGAAATGCATAAGCACGGCCGGTGAATTTCCTGAACACGTTAGATATGTCTCTCACCCTAGAGCTACTGTCTGTTGAGGTTCTGTTCTACGCTGGGCACCAAGAGAAGCACAACTCATAGTCCTCACAACAGCCCTATCGGTTAAGCAATGATAAGCAAAGAAATTAAAGCACAGAGAAGCTAAGGGGCTTGCCCAAGGTCATACCTTGCGTGGCAAGGTTGGAATCAGAATTCAGGCCTCCTTCCTTGTGACATCTCCATCAGGTGCCTCTGTTGTAAAATGCAGAGGGAATTTCTGCGGCCCCAATTCTATCCTACATGTATGAGGGAAAAGCTTGCTGGTTAAAAGGAACCTCAGGGTTCCTTTGGAAAATGAAGCATCCATTAGTCATGGTAAACTAGTAAATTCAGATTTTTCTTAAAATTCTACACACATGCCAAGTACAAAAGGTGGCAGTCAAGAGGGACATTAAAGAGGATGCTGTTGTTCACTTTTTGATGATCTGAACTTACCTCCTCTTCTGCTTCTTTCAGGTCACACGGTTCCCACACACAGCAGATCTCTTCTCTGGCTGGAGCCCAGGCTACTAGAAAGAGTGTCTCCTGAAACAACCAGGTGTGGGGAGAGCCCCGAAATGACTAGACATACATGGCTCACCTGTTGAACTAACCCCATTGAAATAGATGCTGGATCATTATCAGGGAGAGGAGCTGCCTAGGAAAATGGCACTCTCCAGGGAGGACATAAGCTACTTTTGTAGTTTCATGCAAAAGAAGATGTGTGAATAACAAGTAGTAAGAAGGACAATAACAATGGCTGGAGAGACGAACTAAGCTGAATGTCACTGGAATTTGGCAAGTCCTCCAAGCTTTAGGGCTGGTGCGATGCTGTGTCTTATTGCATCACTTAATCATCCAATAAATTGTTAAAGAAATATTTATCGAGGGCCAAGTATGTCCAAGGCTGTGGGGATAATGGAAAGCTGCTCTCATGGAACCTACGTTCTAGGATATGGGAAGATAGACAATAATGAAATATATAAATACATGATTTGTTAAATAGTGATAAGTTCTATGAAGCAAAAAGAAGCTGGTTAAGGTGAATAAAAAAGCTGCAGGGGACACAGATTTGTATAAGAAGGTTAGATAAGTCCCCTCTAATAAAGTGACATTTGAACAAAGGCCTAAAAGAAGTGAGCGAGCGAGCCAGACAACCAGGAGAGGTCACTCCAGGGAGAGACAACAGCCTTTGTAAAAGCCCTGATGCTGAAAGTGCTTGGTGTGTTTAGGGAACACTAAGGAAACAGTGTGGCTACAGAGAAAGGAGGGAGGGGAGCAATGGGTGATAGGGACAGAGACGCTGTGGTGGCGGGCAGATAATATAGGATTCAAACCCTTAGGACGCTGTAAGGACTTTTACCTTATACTCTAGAGGAAATGAGAAGCCACTAGAAAACTTGGCTGCTGTACAGAAAAGAAACAAGAGTGAAAACAGAAGGAGAAAAATTCCAGTTAGGAGGCCAGTGCAATAATCCAAGAGAGAAATAGACCAGGATGGTAGCAGTGCAGGTAGTGAGGAGTGTTGGATGTTGTGTGTGCAAGAAAGACAGTTGTGAAGGGCGAGGCCAAGATGCTTTAGGCCTACGAGACTGGAAAAATGGAGGTACCATTAACTGAGATGGGGAGGAGCAGGTTGGGAGATGTTTTAGATATTAAATAAGCATCACATACCATCACCTTCCTTTGCTAAGACCCCTTAGTCTGTGCCAGAGCTCTCTTACTTAATAGGATGAGCCATACACTGTCTGGCCTCGACCTCTGCTCAGATTGTTTTCATCTCTTGAAATGTTGTCTCCTATTGCATTCCTTTAACGTCTTGGCTTAGACATAGGGTATCTCATTGGCCAAGTTCCCCACATCATGGAGATAGTGTAAATATACAGGGGTAGGGAGGTTGTGTCTTTCTTAACAGGATGTGAGAATTTGATTGACATTCATCTTCTCCACTGCTGCGCAGTCCCTTGGGAGCAGTGACTGTGTCTGTCTCCTTCTGCAGTATTCCTAGGACCAAGCACAGTGCCTGACTTGCAGTTGGCACTCAGTAACTAGCAAATGGGTGAAGGAATGAAAGCGTGAAGTGATTCCCACCAACCACTCCCTGTGGTAGGAACTGGGCCAACTGAAACTCTGCTTCCACAGCCTTTTGCACCAGGTCAGAAGCCGATGAACTGCACCACAGGAATGACCCGTGTAGATGCGCTAGAGTTGGTGCCTTCTCGTTCCCTTTGGCTCAGGTCAGACCTTCACGTCAATGCAAGGTTATCAAATGCTGATGTTAATTTTACTATTACAAAATTTAGGAGAATTCAAAGAAAATGTCTTTATGAAATAAAATATTTTAGATTTATTTCCTCAATTTTAGATGGCACTATGGCTGCCTAATCTCAAGTTTTCCATACATGTCAATTTGAAAATTTATTCTAGGGTTCTTCTTTGGTCTCACCCAACCCACCAGAACATCCTAGCTGTACAGTTTGCACCCCTGATGTCACATCGTGAGATTCTCGTCCTCATGCTGGTTTTATCCTCAGTCAGAGCAGCTTGCAGCCTGTGCTTTACAGCAGCAAGATCCTACAACCCACTCCACATGGCACAAGCTGAACTTCATGCTCAAAATCCCACCACTAAGAGGCATTTCTCTGCATTGACTTTCCCTTTCAGAGCCCCTTCCATAAGATGGCTTAGTGAAAGAAGCCATTCTTTTCTATTAATATTTTATCAGAGTGGAATGATCTCTATGCGACTCCCTACACCTGGGAGCGGATGGGTCATATAAGGAAGGGCATTTAAGATAGAGATTTGGAGTGGGATCCTGAAGAGGCAGTAAGAGAGCAACAAAGAGGGACCTCACCACGTCCCAGTGGCAGCTCAGCTGCCGTAAGATCCAGGTATAGGCAGCAAAAAGTGTGAGTGCTGGTTTTTTTAAAAACCTCCATCCTGCTGCACAGAGGTGAGGGCGTAGGAGGAAAGCTGTATCTGTGGTAGACACATTGGCCAACCATGGCCCAAACTTTATCCGAGAAAAAATGGTTCTGTAGTCAAATAAGTTGTGGATTTTCTGCTTATCGTATCTCTATCTTGGATATTTACAATAAGCATTAGCAGGTTAGATGCTGGGAGAGTCTTAGATTTTAGAAATCTGTTTGACCTTGTTTAGTATAGCATTTTTACAAACCTATTTTCTCTTGCTAAACATCTTTGGGAACACGGCATCTGTGGAACAGAACTTATAAGAGACAGAGCTCATTTGCTTTACCTGGAAGTTAATGGTATGAGAGAAGGGAGGTCGCCGGATATACTGAAGAGCACAGTCTTGACAGGGTTCAGAGACCCAGGTTCAAATCCTCCACTAACCTACTTACTGGCTTTGTGGCCTCGGTGAGTTATTTAACCTCTCTGTGCCTCTGTAAATTGAAGATCTAATTTGTTTATTGTTCTAATGCATGTCATATATCTAGATATGGAATAAATAGTAAGCATGCTTTTATAATCCGGGCTCATCTTTGTCCTCTCCAGGCCTCTGCTTCCACCTCTGGTGAGCACTTTGGGTTAGAATAGCCAAGAGCAGTGGCTAAGAGCAAAGGCTTTGGATTAAGATATATTTAGCTCAAATCCTGGCTCTGCTTTTTACTAGTTTTGTGGTTTAGGGCAAGTTACGTGACCTCTCTGGGCCTCAGTTTCTTTATCTGTGAAATAGAGATTTTGGGAGGATCAAAATAATAAAGTAAAGGGAGTGTCCAGCCAAGGGCCTAGCACAGAGTAAATGGCACAGTAAAAAGCTGTTACAAGTGTTCTGGCTTCTATTTCCTGTCTCCACACTTTTCCTCTCTGGCTTGGCTATGATCTCTCTCCTTAACCCCATCGCTAAATGCATTCCATCCTAGTAGCCAACACTCCTCACAATGGGGTCTCCCAAATTGCTCCCACACCCCACTCCCAAACTGTAGCTTCCTCCCTGGGGCAACTGGTGCTTATAATTTACTTTCCGACCCTGGCCCCGCGGCATGGAAGGAGAACAGACAACGATTTCTCTTCCCACAGCCTCCCACACATTCGTTTTCCCTGCATGTCTGACGTTTGACTTCTAACTCCCCTCGGGCTGTGATTACTCAGGCAAAGTGAAGTGGACAGATGGAACAATTATTTGGAAAGCTCAGCCAATGGAAACCAAAACAAAAAGACTGAAAAAGAAAACTCGACATCGAAACTTGCAGTTGAGGGGAGAGAGTTTACTGGTTTAAATTATTCTTGTTGCCTGCTGGCATCGATTGCATTTTCCAGGTAATTGCTCAGCGCTCTCATTAGCTTGCCCATCTTCTTAGACACTGGCACTCTGGGTAGCCCTCTCTGGAAGGAATAGATGTGTTTGGGCAAGGCTTGTCTATATGGCAAATTTTTGTTGGGTGACTCCAATCAATTCACTGGCTTTCATGATAAACACAGAGGCACTGCAGTAGTGGGGAGAAAAGGCTCTCTGGATGGGATAAGAAATACCACTTTAGAATAAGGCATATTTTTAAAATCATGTATTTGAAAACTTTCTGAGAAAACTATAATTAACGTTTCCTAGGTATGGAGCCAAATAGCCTGGGTTCAATTCCTCGCTCTGCCATACTTATGTGGCATGTGACCTGGTATAAATGACTCAGTCGCTGGGTCTCAGTTTTTTGGTCTCTCCACTGCAGATAATAATAGCACTTGCAGAGTGATGACTAGATGAAATGGTAATGTATACACCAGGACTTAGCCTGGTGCCTGCCATGTAGTAAATTCCTAGTAAATGGTGGCTGTTATTAATGAATTATTAATAAATAGATGTCTTTCCAGTTACAAAAGCTAAAGACAGAAAGCCTCAAACTCCAGATGATGGCGGCTCAGGGCCTCACATTCTATGGGTTTTGAACTCTCACTTGTCCTGTTCAATTCATAGACTTTTCCAGTTTCAGAATCTCTGGTGCACGTTTCTGTGCATTAAGCAGTACCGATACACCTGCACATACCCACGTGTCTATATACGGGGGACTATCACATAGTGTTTAGAATCCGTTATTCACAAAGACAGTGAGAATCTGGTTCAATCCAAGCCCAACAGGGAGTTAGATTGGCTGGGGAGGCTACAGGCCCTAATCAGACTGTTAAGGTGGAAACGGCCCTCTGGGCATGGGGGCAGGGTGCCTGCTTTGGACTTTCCTGGACGCCATCCTGCCTGAGTTCAGGGGGACATAATCTAAGGTATGCAATTGTGCCTAAGGTAATGCAAACTGTGCTGCAGAGTTTCTGCTATTCTAGAACAGAAATCAAAGGCAAACTTGGATGGCTCTAAGCCTAAATTTTTCTCATCTTTAACAGGGTCAGACAAAGAGTCAAAGACCTTTCCTGAAAGATAATAAAAAACATTAATAATAACTACCACATATTAAGTACTTAATATATCAGGTACTATTCTGGATGTTTTACAGGAATTGTCTTATTTAATTCCTCCAACCATCCTCCTAGAGGGGAATCATTATTAAGCTGTCTTAGTCAGGGCTCTCCAGAGAAACAGAACCAATAGGATATATAGAGATATATTTAAGAGGAGATTTATTACAGAAATTGGCTCACATGGTTATGGAAGCTGAGAAGTCCCATGAGCTGCTGTTTGCAAGCTGGAGACCCATGAAAACTGGTGTTGTAATTCAGTCTGAAGGGCTGAGAATAGGGGGCTATTGGGGTAAGTCTCAGTTTGAGTCCAAAAGCCCACAAGTCAGGAGCCTCAATGTCGGAGGGCAGGAGAAGATGGATGCCTCAGCTCATGCAGAGGGAGAATTCACCCTTCCTCTGCCTTTTCAGTCTATTCGGGCCCTCGGTGGACTGGATGACACCCATCGGCATTGGGGAGGGTGATTTGCTTTACTCAGTCTACTCGTTCATATGCTGTCTCTTCCAGAGACATCCTGACAGACACCCAGAAATCATGTGTTACCAGTGATCCGGGCATCCCCTTAATCCAGGTAAGTTGACACATAAACTTAACTATCACATAAGCCTACTTTTCAGATGAGAAAACAGGCATAGAGGGGTTAAGCGACTTGACCAGATCACAAGACTGGTAGCTGGTGGTCTTGTGATTCCAAAACCAGAAGGCTTAACTGACTGCTCTATTTTCTTTTGCAAGAGTTAGTTTCAGTCTGGGAAAAAGCGGAAGTGCCTGTTTTCCTGGAAACCTCTTTGGTCTTGATTAGAGCCATGCAACCAATCCATGACAGCCTGTAAGGAAAGCCAGACTTGAATCCCAGGTTTGTCCTAAATGACAATAACAGAGATAATTGATACTAATTCAACAGAGATAATAATAGCCACAATAATTTAGTGAACAAATACTATACTACGTCTGCTACCAATCTCGGCACTTGAAATCAACATAACCAACCCTCACGGGAACTGCAGCTCTGGTGTCTGATACACCAGCATCTACATCTAACTCTGCGTTTACCAGCTGTGGGATTTTCAATAAAGTATTTGGTCTCTCTTTCTCTTCCTCCCCCTGATTTTCCTCACCTTTAAAATAAAATTTGCTGTGAGGATTAAATGAGAGAATGTGTGGGAAACACTTACACAGCACCTAGAAGGAAGAAGCCCCCAATAAGTGTTAGAAGTACTATGATCCCATTTTTACAAAGTAAAGACACTAAGTCTGTCGAAGAAGTGGGTGAACTCTCTGAGGCCGCAAGACTGGAAGAGTCTGTACTCGGAGTCAGTTTCACTCCAAAACCAGACAGCTCTTTCCACCTGACTCTGGCTACACATCAGAAGCAACTGGGCAATTTGTTTAAAATCCAGGGTCTTTGCCCCCATCCTAAGACTGGCTGCTGCAAGGCCAGGTGGGGATCCACTGCTCCTGCTTGTGACACTGCCTCATTCTCCAGGTGCCCTCTCCCCATCCCATGGAAGGGAGTATGTCTGTTATCAGTGACTGTGAAAGACCCTCCTTTCTTAGTCAGCTTGGGCTGCCATAACAAAATACCATAGACTGAGTGGCTTAAGCAACAGAAATTTATTTTTCATAGTACGGGCGGCTAGAAGTCCAAGATCAAGGTGCCAGCAGGGTTGGAGTCTGGTGAGGGCCCTCTTCTTGGCTTGTAGATGGCCACCTTCTCCCTGTGTCCTCACATGGTACAGGGAGAGAGACCAAGCTCTCTGGAATCTCTTCCTATAAGGGCACTAAGCCCCTCATGAGGGCCTCAGAGTCATGACCTTATCTAAACCTAATTACCTCCCAAAGTCCACATCTCTAAGTACATCACATTGGGGGTTGGGGGCTTCACCATATCAATCTGGGGGACACAATTCAGTCCATGGCACCTTCCTAATTAGTTTAAGATGTTCTCCTTTTCTCTTCCACTTCATCGGCAATAGTCTTTTAAAAAATTAAAAGATATTGGCTGAGCAGTTATTTGCTGGGCACTGTACCCAAAGGACTATTTATGTATTTATTCACTATTTATACTTGGTCTGCTTTCAAAAAAAATAAAATGATGCCTGCTGGAAGTTTAAAACCATCACAGGAAACACTGACAAGGACACATCAATTCACAGGCACAGAAAACAGGGTAATTTTCCCAGTCGTTGTTTTCATTGCCCCAGTTGTTATCATTATTCACACAAATGTGGGCATCTGTCCCTATAGTTATATCTTTATTCCCTCAGTCACTCTCCCTTCTCCACTGTCCCAGGTTTTCGTTGCTGGGTACAGTGACTGAGTCATCACTTGGCTCTGGCCTTCGGGTGCTCAGCAGAAGCAAAAGGCAGCATCTTTGTCTTAAATGATGACCTGAAAAATTCACATCTCTATGTTCCTGAAATAAAAATAATAATGATGATGATAGCAACTAATCCTCACTAATTACTTACTGTGTTCTAGGCATAATTTCACTTAATCCTCATGGCAACCCTAAGAGATGGCTACTATTATCCCCCATTGTGCAGATGTGGAAACTGAGGCTTAGAGAGGCTAGGCATGTTGCTCAAGGTCATACGCAGCCAATAAATTAGGGAGCCATAGATCCATGCACTTTCTGGCCTCGACTTCTGCTCAGATTGCTGTCATCTCCTGGAATGTTGCATCCTATTGTATTCCTCCAACATCTTGGCTTAGAAATAGGGTGTCTCATTGACCGAGTTCTCCACATCATGGAGATGGTGTAAATACACAGTGGGTGGGGAGGGCATCAGTCAACGTGAAAACCCCACCCTCACCTGTCTAGAGAAACAATAGAGTGAAACAGATTCCCAGACCAAGGTCTCATTAACAACAGTATTAAAATTGATTTTAAGAGACAGCCACTGAGATAGCTGGGCAATTACAAACCTAATTTAATACATTTTCTGTGATTTTACTTGTCACATACTAGAATTGGATTCAAACCTAAAAATGACTGTGAAATTGGAAAAGCTGATCAAGCAGGAGATCTAAAACAAAGTAAAAAAGATGGAATTCAATGATATTTTATAAACTTGGTTTGGTAAGAGATGTTTTCAAAACACCATTTCCCTCTTCAATGTGTCTTCACCAAGTAAACCACATAAACCGCACTCTTGAAAGCATTCAAATTTAAAGAAAAAAAGTGATGAGACATTTCTCTGCCATTTGTACCCAAACTTCTTTTATATAATCAATTTACACAATCAATTACGAAGTATTAAATGCATATATTAAGGCGAAGGAATTAAAACTGAAAACCCATTCTCCGAGGGACACTGACCTGCTTGTCACTAATATTCCCATCCACAGGACCTACTCCTGGTGTCCCTAGGGCCCTGTCGGTGGCTGCATTTAGATGCAGCATTAGGAAGCCATCTCAGGGGTCATCACGTTGAGGTAGGTCTGAAATATTCTATACATCTTTATAGATATCTATACACATACTGGATATTCACTTTCTAGAATTAGAAATGGGGCACACTAGTGTAGTGGCTAAATACACAAGTTCTGAGGTTAGATAGGTGTGGGTTTAAATCTGGGTTCTGTGACCTTGACCCCAGCCTCTCGTCTCGCTAAATCTTGGGCCCCACACATAGAATGAAGATAATGATGATACCCACCTCCTAGGAACATTGTGAGGATTATGTAAGGAAATGCATATGCATCATTTAGCAATGCAACCAGATAGATAGTGAAGACAAATAAGAAACAGCATTATTAATACTACTACCACCAGCACCACAATATTACTACTATCACTACTAGGACTATTACTATTGTTACTATTCCTCCTCCTCTTCCTCCCCCCACCACGACTCTCACTACTGCTGTCACAACTACACGATTACTACAACTATTGGATCTTAACAAATTAAAAAACTATCTTTTCCATCCTCCATTTCTTTTATGTTCTTTTACTCCTATTTATAAGAGGGAATAAAATTGTTTTTCCTGCCAAATGAGTCACTTGAGAATTGGAACGTTAATTTATTTGAACAGATGTGTGTCAGTGTTGCTCAGAATAAAAGGTCCCAGTATGCTTGGTTGACATATTACATGACAAAATGAAGTATGGGTTATACATAAACTCATATTTCAACTCAAGTCCCACCTCCTTCCGAAACCCTTTGGCTCACATTTATCTCTCCCTTCTCTGAAACAGCCATCAGCATATTCTCTAATTCTTTCATGCTTGTGAGAATTATCTCCCCAATTAGTAAGCTCCCTGTGGTCAGTCTCTAGTACCATAAACATAGTAGGTATTCCAGAAATACTGATAGATGTAGATGGTACTGAATAAACCAAGACTCCAGACCCTATAAAGATATTTAATTGCTCATGTGACCCAGAGTCCAAGGTTAGGTCAGGGACAGCTATATCCAGGGGCTCAAAAGATACCAGCAGGGCCCAATCTCTCTCCATCTCTCAGATCTACTTTATTCTCTGTTGTTTCCAGGTAGGCTCATCCCTTATGTTGGGGAGCTCTGTGCTCACATCCTCACGGCAACAAGTCCAGAGGAAAACAGACTGCCTTTCTCCGGCTACTCTCTGTATGTCCCAAGGTAGGTGGCTGTGCATTGAGCAGGCTTCAGTCACGTGTCTACCCCAGAGCTGCAGGTGATGTAGTCAACTCCATCCAACCACCGGAGATGAGGGAAGGGGAGAAAAGGTTTCCCCAAAGGAATTTTGGAATAAGAGTAATGAGCTTTGGGTGGGGAAAAACCTTTATAAAGATCTTGCTTATCTTTTGTAAATGCTTTAGCTCTAAACACAGTAAAAACCCACAGTAGGCAGTCAGTGCAGATTTTGAGATTGATGAATTTTTATGCCTCAGGCCTCCGTCCAAAATCCTAATCTGTTTTTCCATCTGCCTAATGGATGCTTTGTGGCCAGATCCTAAAATCGCAGAAATGGTTGGCTCAAAATCAACATTATTACAAAGTTTAGATTAATTCAGGGGTGACAGGTCCATAAAGGTGTAGTGTCACCCTCTCTCCTTGGTACACTACCCTTTTTCCCCCACGCCCTGGGCAGAAGTAATCTCTCCACCTCCGGGACTTCTGCTTTATTCAGCCTGCATATTTGCTACGGCACATGGTCTCTTTGCTCTTATGTATACTAGTCAAGATTGTTTAAGTGATAGAAATCCTAACTCAAAAAGGCTTTGAAAAATTATCAGCTCATAAACCTGAACAGTTTAAGGGATAGTTCTACTTCAAAAATGGTTTGATCCAAGGTTCATAGGATGTCAGCAGGATGGGGTTTTGCTCTGTTTCTTGACCTCATCCTTAATATTTACTTTATTGTCAGTCACACTGTTCACAAAACAGCTGCCACGGCTCCAGCCTTTGTCTTTTGTTTACTTCTAATGGAAAGCGAAAGAAGCCTTCTCAAGATTCCATGGCAATCTCATTGCTTCTCCTGGGCATTAATTGGGGCTTATGCTTATTACTGAATCAGTCACTGCCCAAAGCAATGGGGTACATTGATTGGTTTACGTCTAGGTCACATGCTCCATGCCAGGACTAGGTGTGGAGTAAAAACCAAGTGTAAAAATGGGGAAGGGATCATTCTCAGAGGAATATCCAATCTGGAAACAGGAAGGAAACTGTATACAGGGGCCATAGAAACAACAAATATGAGATCTGTCTCCCCCTTTAGATAATATATTTATTCGTTCTCTTGACCACAATTCTTCCTGTAGTGAATGACATGTGCTGACGGGTGCTTAATAATTGTTTACTAGAGGGAAGGAGAAAAAAAGGCTGGATGAACCACTGTTTAGACATCTCTAACATTTTCACCACGTTTTGGTCAATACCATCTTCCTTGGGACTGCATATTTGAAATGGGATTTGGAATCTGGGAATACAAAGTTTCTCATCAGTTTAATTCACTTTAGCCTGTGCCAACTAAAAGTTTTCCACAAGCATTAGCTATTTACTCCCTTACTCGAAACATTTCTTGGTAAAAGCAGCAGGGAAAAAATAATTCACATCTTGATGAGGCTGAATTCTTACCTTTTGCCCCTGGAATTACAAATTGGGCCCTGGAGTCAAATGACGGAAGAACTACTGCCCATTTTGGAAATTTTTGAATTGCCGCTTACAGAATTGGTAAACCGATCTAGCAGAGTCTGCCTTGATGAGGTCATTTACCCTACTTTCTGAGTTCCTCTACACTTTGAACCCAATGAGGGTTCAATGGCAATAATGGTCTCTCTGCACAGGGGTTCATTATATGATGAAAACAGAAACCAAACTAGCTTCAGTGTTGCTCTTCTAAGCAGATGCCATTGGTACAATATGGGTGCCCATTCTTTTCTTACCTTCCCTCAGAGACCAGGCTATCTGAGCACGAACAGGGGAATTGGAAATTACAAATTCAGAATCATTGATTTTCTTATGCCCTGTTGAAGCCACTTAACTCTTCTTGGCTCTCAACCACACTGCTCATCTCTTCCATTAGCTACAGAAGAGAGATGGCCTTAGGGTCCTGTGACGAGGATTAATAAATCAATACCTGTAAATTCCTTCAAAGACTGAATTCTCATGAGATCAACTTTTTTTTCTAAAGATAAAACAGCCCATGTTCAGTACACCTTTTATTTAAAATTATCTTGAATGAAATCTATCTATCTTATGAAGTTGGAAGCTAGGAGAAGGCACATTATTGAAGATTCAACAAAGGTGTGTTTCAGAATTTAACATTACTGGTAGGTAAAATATTCTATTTGTATGATAAAAACTCAACTATAGAAACTCAGTCACAGGAACATCAAACCTTTATGAAATTTTCTTTCAAGGTAACTATCAAATTATTTTTAGTTACTAAATGGTTTAGTGATAGGGTCCTCAGAGGCTGACCTGTTTATATAGTAAGAAAAGAGAAAGAGGTAGGAAGTAAGGAGAGGGAAATAACAAAGAAAAAGATCCAAATGGAAGTTATTGGCTGTTAATTTATTCTTTAGCTTATTTAAAAGCATTAGACACAGGATGCCACTCTGTGCTAAAGTATTACCTGCCACTAGAGTTTTTGGAAAGATTCAAACTTCTTAATCAATGTTAAGGGCAAAAGCTTGGACCAAGTAACTGTAATTAATTTTCAAGAGATCCAAAGTTTATTTCTGGCTTGATGTGGAACATTTAGGAGAAGAGTAATGGGTACCATGAGATGTCTACTGAAACAGAAGAAATAGTGATGGATTTTGTATAAAAACTGACCTTCAAGATGCAATAGTATTGAATGAAATAAATATTTTTCAAAGTATCAGATTCTGAAAATTGCTATAAACAGATCTGGATCTATAGAAAAACAGAGAATGAAATGTGAATATGGTATACAAGAACAAGTTCAACAGATAACATACTATCTTTATTTTAAGTGTAATAAATGCTCACTAAACAAATTTTGGAAAATCTTAACAATTTAAAGAAGTTTAAAATTATCTAATCTTATTATTCAGAAATAGTTACTTTAAAATTTTCAGGATTTTTCCTTCTAATCTTACCTGTGTTTCTTTCTTGCTTTTTAAAAACTTTTTTCTAAATCTAAAAATAATTCATATTTGTTAGGAAAAATTTGGAAATTAGAGAAATATAAAAAGGTTTTTGAAATATTTGTAAGTCTGTAAGCAAGCACTAACCACTGCTAATATTTTGGGGATATTTGTTTCCAGTATTTTGCTATATATTTTTACATAGTTTTCACATACAATTCTGCCAGGGTTTTTTGCACTTAGAATTACAACGATACAGGGTCCAGCCTGGGTGGCATAGTGGTTAAGTTTGTGCACTCTGCTTTGGTGACCCAGGGTTCATGGGTTCAGATCCTGGGCGTGGACATACACACCGCTTACCGAGCCATGCTGTGGTAGCGTCCCACATACAAAATAGAGGAAGATTGGAATAGATGTTAGCTTGGCAACAATCTTGTCAAGCAAAAAAAAGAGGAGGATTGGCAACAGATATTAGCTCAGGACCAATCTTCCTCACCAGAAAAAAAAAATTACAATCACAATACAGTAGCTCAACTCTTGAACTTTTCCCTAGAGAAATGAAAATTTATATTCATATGAAAACCTGTAAACAAATGTTCATAGCTGCTTTACTTGTAATAGCCAAAAACTGGAAACAACACAAATGGTCTTCAATGACTGAATGGTTAAACAAACTGTGATATAGCCATGTCATGGAATTCTACTCAGCAATAAAAAGGAAGAACTATTTGTACATGCAGAAACTTGAATGAATCGCAAGAGAATTATGCTGAGTGAAAAAAGCCAATCTTAAAAGGTCACATATTGTATGTATTTATATAAAATTCTTGAAATGATAAAATTACAGAGATGGAAAATATATCAGTGGTTCCTAGGAGAGGTGGAGCAAGGAGGTGCCTATGCCTACAAAAGGTAGCATAAGGCATCCTTGCGATGGAACTGTCCTGAACCCTGACTGTGGTGGTGGTTCCATGGATGCACACATGTCACAAAACTGCCTAGAACTTAATACACACACACATGCATGTAAAAATGATGAAATCTGAATAAGGTCAGTGGACTGTATCAATATCAATTTCTCGGTCGTGATATTGTACCACAATTGTGCAGGATATCGCCATTGGGGGAACTGGGTGAAGGGTGTACAGGATCTCTCTGTACTGTTTCTTACAATTGCATATGAACCTATGATTATCTTAAAATGAAGAGTTAAGACAAAACAAAATATAGCATAAGCATTTTAGTACATACACATAATTTTAGATAGGAAAACTCTCTGTAAACATAATTTTAATGCCTATATAATAGCCTATTATAGAAACATTATTTATCTAACCATTTCTCTAATATTGGCTATTTAACGTAGAGCTTGGTGCATTGTTAACATCACAAATACTAGTGCAAAGAAGATCTTTGTGCATAAAATTATCTCATTTCAGAGGATTTCCCAAGAAAAACATTTCATAAAGTGAGTGCTGTAGGATATTAGCAATCGTAATACAAAACTCAGTTCTATGGTTAAGCGTATTTGGGAAACAGCTTTGTTCATTCTGGGAATTCTCAGTTTTTAATGTACAAACATATGTTGTGAATCACCCAGAGGTGATAATGTAATCAATATTTCCAAAATGTATTTTGTCTGGAAAACCCCATGACAGATTAAGGATGACTGCCAATTCTTTGACTCCACTCCCCCACTCCCTGAATCTGGGTGGACTCTATGACCACTTTGATCAGTAGACTATAGTCGAAATGATGCTACACCAGTTTCCTGTCACAAACCTTAAGGAACTGGCAGATTTCACTTCCTGCCTCTTACAACACTACTTTGGGGGAACCCAGCAACCATGTAAGGGGTCTGAATACTCTGTAACTGCCCTGTTAGCCCAAACTAGCCATGTGGAGAGGCTGTATGAAGAGAGAGTGATGCTCAGCCAGCCCCAGGTGTTCCTGCAATCCCAGCTCAGGCATTAGACAAGTGAATAATGCCATCTTGGAAATTTTAGCCCCAAAAGAAGCAAGAGGAGTAAAATCCAGGAAGCAAGCCAGCAGTCAGAACCAAGACTCCAGATATGTGGTACCAATGAAACCTGCCCAGAAATCTCCAGCCATTTGAGAAACCTGGCTGAAATCATCGCGGGGCAGAGATGAGCCATTCTTACTGTGCTCTGCCCAAATTCCCAAACCCGAAAATTGTTAGCACAATAAAATGGTTGTTTATACTACTAAATACAGGTTGTCTGTTACAAGCAATAGATAATCATTACACCTCTTCTTTTTGTCCATAGACAGTGGTGCATGGTGTTTAAGATCATTGGGCTTTAGAGTCAGGGTACCAAAATACTCTTTAATTTACTAATGACGTGATCTTGGGAAAATAACTTTTCAAAACTGAGTTTTCTCATTGGTATATTTACCTTATCGAGTTGGGAGACTAAAATGAGATTATGCCTGTAGTGCTTAGTACCATGCCTGGTATGCAGTAAGTGCTCAGTAATTGCATCCACCCTATCACTGGTCAACCAGGGCTATGTGCTACAGAAGAAGAATGACTGCGTTAAAGAGCAGGTACAGTTTTGTTTTTTAATAAAAACCAAATTGCTTTCCAAAAAGTTTGCACCAGTTTACACTCACTTGTGTAGTGTGAAAGTTGAGAAAACTTTTTATTCTAGAGCAGGGCTTGACAAACTTTTTCTAAATTGGTCCAAACAGTAAATACCTTAGGCTTTGTGGGCCATATGATTTCTGTCACAACTACTCAAATCTGCTGTTTCAGCTTGAAAGCAGCCACAGAAAATTTGTAAACAAATGGAAGTGGCTGTTTGCAATAAACAAACATTGAGGCAGGCTGGATTGGTCTGCAGGATTTAGCTTGCCAAACTCTGTTCTAGAGGTTGGACCCAGAGGGTTTTCATTCGGGGGACGTAGTCGTAAGAGTGTTGAGAAAATGCGAAACTCTGTCCAGGATTACTATGGAGATGCCCTTGTGGGCTCTTCTCTTTCCAGACAAACCGGCTGCTTTTCTAGGCATATAGATCAGCACCCAGAGCGGGGGGCTCCGATTTTGCCATTTTCCTTCCTGCCAGATTAGCTACATCAGCTGCTTCTACAAACTTTAATTGGTAATGATCTATGCGCAAGGCATGTATACTCTAGGACTTGGTTAAGCTTGCAATTGGGAAAGTCAGCTTTTTTCTTGAAGCAAAAGTGATTTGGATTCTTTTTTAAGCACAAAGTAGATATTCAAAGTTAACTGAGTCAGTAAGCATAATCACTAAATATAGACAGTGGGCTTTGACAGAAAAAGGCCTTGGTTAGCAAAGAAAAGGCCTGAGTTCTACTTCCAGTTTTAGCTAACTAGCTGTGTGACTTGGGGGAAGTCATACCACTGGGCCTCAGAGTGTTTTGAATTTATAAATGGGACTAAAAATTGCTTTTTTGGCTGCCTGGAACATTTAGAAAAGTACAAAATGCCACATGAAATTTACAAGTCTCATATTTTATTAAGTTAACTGTTTATGTATCTCCCCATTTAGAATATGCAGTCCTTGGGGACAGGGGTGATGTCTCAGGCATTTTTAAATCCCTGTTTCTTGGCACAGTGCTTAGCATACTGAGAAATCAATAAATGTTTGCAAAATAACTAAATTGGCAGATGAATGCAAGAGTTTGTAAACATCACAATGAACCAGAGCAGAAACTAAAATGAGGCAAGTCAATAAATTTTGAAAACATATTTGAAAGAGAGTGAAGTGTTATTTACATCAGGAATTTCTCTGGGCCATCTTCCCCTCTGAGTCCCTGAGACATGAAAAGACCACATCTCAGGTGACTCACTCTGCATCTAGCCATCAATCAACTTGTTCTG
Source organism: Equus quagga (assembly GCF_021613505.1). NCBI lineage: Eukaryota > Metazoa > Chordata > Mammalia > Perissodactyla > Equidae > Equus > Equus quagga. The sequence continues at coordinate 72,832,021 of NC_060273.1, read as the reverse complement.
AGAATACATATGAGGTATAGATGTTGGCCCTATTTTTAAACTAAAAATGACTGCTTTGTTCAAAAGCCATATATTCAACTGTCATTTGCAGCCTTTCAAATGGGAATAAAAGAAAAAAATCACTATTGTTTTTTATTCTGTTATGATTAAAAGTAATATTGTTATTTTAAGAAACCTAAAGCAAAATTAAAACAGACAGATGGAGTAAATAAGCACCTAAAAAGTTAACTCAGTACCATTGATGCTTTACGGCAGTGTCCTTTAGAGCAGCAGAATTATTTAGCTCTTTTTACAGTGCCACATTTCTTCTCCTTCACTGGTCAAGTTGGCCACCCACGAATGAAACTCTTAGAATCTTGGAAAGCTTTGGAATTCTCCTCCTGGCAAACCCATGGGACTGAAGTATCTGCTGCCATGATATTTTATATCCAATCTGATCAATGGCTTGCAAATAAGTGTAAAAGGCTTCCCAAAAGACCTTTTATAAGGAAAAATCCCCACAGGCGTGACTGTTGGATAATGGATGTACTTACAGGACTGGATGCTAACTTGTGTTAAGCAAATGGTTTCCTTGGTGATATTGTGATTGTTAGTGTCTTCAGGTGAGGAGATTGAACGAGCCCTCCTTGTCAGGGCTACCCATGGCTGCACTGACCTTACTGCAGGAGGGATAGACAGCCAGGATCTTAATCTAGGGGTTGTTAAACATTGCTGTTAATCAGAATGACTGTTTCTCCCCTGAAAATGCAGGAGAGGAAGCTTGTTCCTCTCTCAACACCTCCCTGCTGTGACACCAGCCACCTGAAAGAAAGAGGATTTATGTAGAACATTGTTTCCTGCCCAGCGTCCATTTGCATAATTTTGGCTCTAGATATCACATCTCTTTTCCTCCTCTGGAAGAGACGAGTCATAGGATAGACTTCAGACTCACCAGTGCCCTTTTGGTGTGGACATATACATCAACGTCTCCAGGGCAGAGAATTAAGGAAACTTGGTTTCTCCTGTCTCTCATTTATCTGAATTTACATAATTCTGATAACAAGCTGTATTTTACTTTTTTCTTTTTTTTTGTTAACCTGGACACATTTGACTTTTACAAAGAGCCTAACATGCAGAGCATATGTTATTTTCCCTGACTGAGAGAAGAGGTAACAAAGGAGGTGCAGGGACTTGAAGGATCTATGATAATTATTCACCAAAACCTGTACTTCTCTGAAGTCAAAATTTCCTGAGCAACTTTAAGGAATACAACATAAGAGTCATTTATTGTGAGTTTATATGAGTGTCACATGTAGTCACTTCTTTCCCCTCCTTGCTGGGCTGCAAGTTAATATTCTCCAGTTCTATGTCGTGACAGCTGAGGTACAGAATGAGTTGCTCAAGGTCACATAACATAGCAGTGACAGAGACAGGTAACGCTGTTACTACATTCAAACATACTGATAGAAATCACGGGCTTTGTTTCCCAATATTCCATTACAACAGTTTTCAAACACACAGAAAAGCTGAAAGAATTCTATAGTAAACACCCCTACACCTACCCATGACCATTAACATTACGCTATCTTTGCTTTAACTTATCCATCCCTCTATCCGCTTACCAAATCATTTCATTTTTAACATATATATATTTTTTAAAGTTTTTTTTCCTTTTTCTCCCAAAGCTCCCCAGTACATAGTTGCGCATTTTTAGTTGTGGGTCTTTCTGGTTGTGGCATGTGGGATGCCGCATCGGCATGGCTTGATGAGCAGTGCCATGTCTGTGTCCAGGATTCGAACCGGCGAAACCCTGGTCTACCGAAGCAGAGCGCGTGAATTTAACCACTTGGCCACAGGGCTGGCCCCCACATTTTTGACATATTTTAAAGTAAATTGCAAACATCAGAACTCTTCTTTCTAAATATTTCAGTGTGAACATCTTTAACTACAGTTATTTGTCTATAGTTTTTTCTTTTGATAAAACTAACACGCAATAAAGTGTAAAAATCTTAAGTATACATTTGCTGAGTTTTGACAAAATCATATACCTTTATAACCCAAACCTTATTAAGATACAGAACATTACCCTCACCCCAGAATACTTCCTCATGCCCCTCCACGGTCCACAGCCACTCCCACCTCCCATTACCAGAGGCACCAATATTCTGACTTTTTTCCACCTTAGAGTAGTATTGCCTGGTCTAGAATTTCATAGAAATGGGATCATATACATAATATGTATTTTTTTATATAAGCCTTATTTCACTCAACATAACGTTTCTGAGTTGTCTGTGCTGTCGTGTGACCAGTAGTTTGTTCTTTTTCTTTTAATTGCTGTATAGTATTCTACTTGAGGAGTATACCAAAGTTTGTTTAGTCATTCTCCAGTTGATTGCCCCCAGGGATGTTTCCAGTTTGAGCAATTAAGTATAAAGCTACGAAGACTTCTAGTACAAGTCTTTTATGAACTTCTGTTTTCCTTTCTTATAAGTGTATCTTATAAGCATATGTCTTATAAGTGTACGTTAGTTAGATAAGAGGCAGTGCAAACATTGCTAAAGTCAATGCACCATTTACATTCCTACCAATGACATATGAGAGGTTCAGTAGCTCCACAACTCCAACAATACTTGTGTCAGTCATTTTCATTTTGACCGTCTGCAGAGGGTCTGTAATCATTTCATTCTGGTTGTAATTTGTATTTTAATAATAACGAATGATGTTGAGCACTTTCTCACGTGCTTATTGGCCATTAGTATATCTTCTTTTGTGGCGTGTTCGAATCTTTTACCCATTTTGGGGAGCATTGCTTATCTTTTTATTATTGAGTTTTAGGAATTATTTATATAGATACCAGTCTTTTGCCAGAAATATGTTTTGTGAGTATTTTCTCCCAGTTTGTGGCTTGTCTATTCATTTTCTAAATGGTCTCTCCTGACAGGTGGAAGTTTTTAATATTGAAGAACTCTTATTTATCTTTTATGTTTATTCCTTTCCGTGATTTTTGTAAGAAATATTTGCTCCCTCTAAGTCAAGGAGATACTCTATATTTTACTCTAAAGTTTTATACAGTTTCCACAGGGGTTGAGCTTCGTTATTTTTCTAATGGATAAGCAGTTATTCCCGCTTGAGTTGTTGAAAAGATTTTGCTTTCTCCATTTATTTCCTTTAATGCCTTTATTGGAAAACAAAATACATGTGTGTATCTCCTTCTGGCTTCTCTGTTCTGTTCTATGGATCTATTTGTCAGTCCTTATATGAGCATCACACTTTCTTGATTACTGTATATTTATAAGTCATGAAGTCTAGTACGGTAAGTTTTCCAACATTGTTCTATTTCAGGATCTATCTGGATTATTTAGGTCCTTTGCTTTTCCATATAAATTTTAGAATCAGTTTGTCAATTTTCTCAAAAATATCTGCTGTAATTATGATTTGAATTATATTTGTCTGTAGATGAATTTGGAGAGAATTAACATCTTAACAATATAGAGTCTTCCAATCTGTGAACACTTACGGCTTCCTTAATTTCTTCAACAGCATTTTATCATTTATAGCACAGAGGTCATTTGTTTAATTTATTTCTAAGTATTTTATATATATTTTTGATGCTATTATAAATGGAATTGCTTTTTAAATTTTATTTCCAATATTTGTCACTAGTATACAAACATACAACTGACTTAAATTCACTTATTATTTCTTGTAGTTGTTTTTTTAGTCCTTAGGACTTTCAATATAAGCAATTACTTCAATTCTGAAGAGACTGTTAATCTTCCATTCCAATTTTTGCATCTTTTATTTCTCTTCCTTGAATTATTACAACGGCTAGGACCTGCAGTACAATGTTGAATAGATGTGGTAGTGGTTAGAACGGGCATCTTTCCATTCTTCTTGATCAAGGAGAAAATGTGTTTAATATTTCAGCAAAGAATAAAGTTAGCTGTGGATTTTCCATAAATGCCCTTCATGGAGCATTGGAGTTTTCATAATGTGTGGATTTTTAATCTTGCCAAATGCTTTTCTTCACTTATTTGAAAGCATCGCGTTTCCCTCTCTGTTTTCTCCTTTTAATATGATAAATTACACAAAATTACTTTTGAACATCAACCCAACCTTGTATTTACGAGAGAAATCTTACTTGGCCATGAAGTATTATCATTTTTATATATTACTGGATTAAATTTGCTAGTATTTCATTGAACATTTATGTGCTTTTACTCCTAAAGACTATTGGTCTGTAATTTTTGGTGTCTTTTTCAGTGGTTTTTTTTTTTTTTTAAGTCATTCTAGCTTCAAAAAATGAGTTATAGTTTCTCTTCCTTTATTTTCTGAAAGGTTTTATGTAAATATCATGCTGTTTCTTCCTTAAATGTTTGATAGAATTTTCCACAGAAACCATATGGTCCTGGAGTTTTCTTTGTGGGAAAGTTTTTTATAACAAATTAAATTTCTTTACTAGATAAAAGGCTATTTGGATTTTCTGTTTCATCTTATATCAATTTGGTTAAATTCTATTTTTCAAGGAATTACAGTAGTCCATTTCATCTAGATGGCTGAATTTGTTAGCATAGTTGCTTATATTACCTTATTGTCCTTTAAATGTCTACGGACTCTTTCATTTATGATGTGGGTATTTTTCCTTTTTTTTTTTTTAAATCAGTCTAGTTTTGTTCAGTTTGTTGATATTTTCAGTGAACCGATATTTTGCTTTTTAATTTTCTCTATTGCATTTCTCTTTCATTGATTTCCGCTTTTGTCTTTATTATTTTCTTCTTTCTACTTTGGATTTATTTAGCTCTTCTTTTTATGCTTCTTAGAGTAGAAACTTAGGTCATTGGTTTTGTATTTCTTTTCCCTAATATAAGCATTTAAAGCTTTGACTTAAATTTGCATCCCTCATATTTTATCATATTGAGTTTTATTTTCTTTTAATTAAAACTTTTTTTCTTTCTCTTGTTATTTCTATCTTGACTCATGGATTGTTTAGAAGTTTGTGGTCTAATCGTTATTAATTTTATTTTAACTCCATTATGATCAGAAAACATGCTCTATATGATCTCAATTCTTTTAAATTTATTGGGATGCATTTTATTGCCAAGCATATGGTCTATACTGGTGAATACTATGTATGCTTGAAAAGAATATGCATTCTGCCATTGTGGGATGCAAGACTGTGTGAAATTAGCCCAAGATGTTTGATAGGGTTATTCAGAACTTTTCTGTCTTTACTGTGAGTTTTTGATTCAGTTTTTCTATCTCTTTTTGAGAGAAAGATGTTAAAATCTCCAACTATAATTGTGAAATTAACTATTTCTCCATTTTATTCTGTCTTCTTCAGGAAAAGCCATTTTAATCATTATGAAATAGTCCCCTTTACCTCTGCAAATATTCTTTGTCTTGAAGTCTTTTACTTCTGTTATTAATATACTGTCTCTAGACTGTTTTCTTGGTAAATTTCAACTAATTTACATATTTATATTTATTGTGTCTCAAATATATAGTTCGATCTTTTTTTTTCTTTTTGTAACAATCTCTGCCTTTAATTTGGAGTGTTTAGTCCATTCACATTTAATTTAATAATTTATATGGTTGGATTTAGGCCTTCTACTTTGTTTTCTATTTGTTCCCCCTTGATTTTTTTTCACCTTTGTCCCCTTTTCTGTGTTTTCTTTTGCGTTATTTGAATATTGTTTTTATTTATTTTTTAAATTTATTTTTATTTATTTATTTATTTATTTTGAGGAAGATTAAACCTGAGCTAACTACTGCCAATCCTCCTCTTTTTGCTGAGGAAGCCTGGCCCTGAGCTAACATCCATGCCCATCTTCCTCTACTTTATGCATGGGATGCCTACCACAGCATGGCTTTTGTCAAGCAGTGCCATGTCCGCACCCGGGATCTGAACCAGTGAAGCCCAGACCACCGAGAAGCAGAACGTGTGCACTTAACCGCTGCACCACCGGGCTGACCCCTGAATATTGTTTTTAGAATTGCATTTTAATTTATCTATTGGCTTTTTTACTGGAACCACGTTTAACATATACATTTATTTATAAAGATTGACATGTTACAGTATTTAGTCTTCCATCTAGGAATGTGGCATGTTTCTCTATTTATCCAAGACACTCTTTATGTCTTTATACAGTCAATGTAGCTTTATTCATACACAACCTATACATTTATTAGGATTATTCCTCATTATTTTTTGTTATTCTTATAATTATAAATGGGATTTTTAAAGTTACATTTTTGTTTATTTCTAATATTAAATTATTGGGTTTGGTATATTTATTTATCTTACTACTTATTATTTTTATGACAACCATATTGTCCTGTGCCAGGAAATTTTTCCAACATTTATAGCCATTTTTTCTGTGTCATAACTAACTGCACTGACAAACACATACAGAATGATGCTAAATAATCACAATAGTAAGCATTTTTGTTTTGTTTCCAATTTTACTTAAAATGATTAAGCCTAACCATTTTAATTATTCTTCATTTTATTAACTTGAGACATTTATCTACTAGAGGATGATCTTCAATTTCAGAGGGTTTCTTCAGATAAAAAAAAAAATGAATAGAGAACGAATATCTTGTTTATTTTACCCCCTAATGAGTGCAAAGTCAAAAATCTACAAAGAGCCTTTCAGCCTGGGTATTACCATCCCTATTTTTATAGATAGGAATATCAAATCTCAAAGAGTTAATTATTTGCCCAAGGTAACATAGCTAGTATTTCAGTTATCTATTGTGTACAAACTACCCCTAAATTTAATGGCTTAAGACATTAACCATCTTACATGCTCATGATTCTGTGAGTCAAGAATTTGGACACAGTACAGAGATAATGGCTTGTCTCTGCTCCATGATGACTTGGGCCAGAGCTGGAATGGTTTCAGTGACTGATGGTTGACTGGCTGCCTCAACTAGAGTCATATATCTGGGGCCTCAATTCTTGCGGTTGGTAATGTTCCTCGATTCTTTTCTGCAAGAATTCCATGTGGATGAGTTTCCTCACAGCATGGTGGCCTTAGTATAGTCCTTGCAGCTGGCTTCCCCTTAAGCAAAAGCAGATTTCAGGTCCCTTAATGTCTAGGTCTAGAACTCACAGAGCATCATTTCCTTCAAATTCTATTGATCAAGGTAAATCACAAAGCAGGACAGCACAGATTCAAGGGGAAGGGAAATAGACTCTACCTCTTGATGGATGGATCAGCATGCACATACAACAATGGAAGAAATTGATGGCAGCCATTTTTTGAGACTATCTACCGCAGTTAGAATTATGTGGTAGAACCAGGATTCCAAACCGAGTCTGCAGATTCCTAGAACCAGGATCCTTCTTTAAAGCACTACTTAAGGGAAACTGGAACTCTTCACATGGGTTATCATCATTAGTAACTCTCCTCAGCTCACTATTGCCAGGAGACATTGGTCTCACACAATCACCAGAGCCAAGCCTTGGCCTTCCTCAAGTCACTATAGATCCCACACAATAAGGGAGACTTCTAGGGTAAATTTTGGCTTTTGATTCAAGCAGCTCAATTAATTTGCAATCTAATAGGTGAAGCCCTCATTCCAATATTATCTCCACTTGAGATACTAAGACTAAAACAAACTGATCTTATTTATTGATTTGGTTAGTTGTATTAGACTGTATCATCTCTCTAGAATCCAAGCTTCTTAAGGGCAGGAAACTTGTCACTTGTTCATCACTGTATCCCTCTACTTAGAACGGTGTTAGGCACATAGTAGATGCTTATTAAGCATCTGTTAAATGATTGATTCAATAAACAAAAATTGTCACTTCCTTGCTTAGAAACTCTCCACTGGCTCTTTATTGCTTTCCGGGGAAAAGTCTCAGCATTTTAATATGATCCATAAGACCTCCCATGATCTCCCTCCTGCTTACTTCTACAGTCTCATCTATCTCAAATTCTCTCTCCCTTAATTATTAAGCTTACTTTTCCTTAACCATCTACTATGAGACAGGAGTATTCAGTACATTAGCTCATGTAACCCTTAAAAGAATATTTAAGGGAGATGGTGTTATTCTCATTTTACAGAAGAAGAAATTAAAGTTTATAGAGGTAAAGTCACCTGTCCAACTAAGTGACAAAGTTATGATCCTAAACTGTGTCCATGGCATCATACCACAGTGCCTCCCCTCAGAGCTCCAACCACACTCAGCTATTTGCATTTCCCTGAGCAGCCCATGCTCTCTCAGCCTTCTGCACAAAACCATCCCCTTTTTCCTGAAACACTTTCTCTCACTTTACTTGGTTTACTCCTACTCATCATTTGAGATTCAGCTCAAATATCATGTCCTCCAGAAGCCTTCCCTATTTTTCCCCTTTTATAGGCTGGATTATGACCCTCCCAACATGTTCTGTGCCTTCTCTGTGATTGTATTTTCCATGTTGTGCTGCAATCATCACTCTTATCTGCCTCTTCCACTGTTGCTTCTTTGAGGGTAGAAACCCTCTTTATTCCCCTCACCCACCCAGCAACTTTCCAGAGCTGTGCTGCATAATATGGTAGCCACTAGCCATTTCAACTAATAGTATGTCTATTAGCTGAAATGTGGCTAGTCAAAATTGAGATGTGCCATAAAATACACATTGGATTTTTGAAGACTTTGATGAATAATAAGAATGTAAAATATCTCATTAACAATTTTTTATATGGAATACATGTCAAACTAATAATATTTTGGATCTATTTGTTTAAATAAAATATACTATTAAAAACATTTGTTTTCTTCTTACTTTTGAAATGTGGCTACTAGATAATTTTAAATGACATTATTTCTTTTGGACAATAGTGTTCTAGCATCCTATCACATAAAGAGTTTTGAGTAAACCTTTATAATAATTAAATTATTTGAAGAAGTACTGAAAAAGCATCTTTATTGGTTTACTTTCTTTGATTTCTCTATTAACTTTGGGTAGGCCGTTAGTAGATAAGAAGGAGATTATCTGGTTTGGGGTCTATATTTGTAGTTTGGGATATTGATAGGTAGCTGGCTGGGTAGAGTCAATGGGTAGATGTCTTACTGGCTGATTTACCACGGGCAAGGTACTAACCTCTCTGTGCTTCATTGTCTCAAGTATACAATGAGGATGATAATAAAATCTACCTCACAGGAATGTAGAAAGGATGCAGCGAGTTAATTTTATGAGTCATTTCGCAGGTAAAACACTGCCTGGCATAGCATAAGTGCTCAACACATGTTGGCTTTATTACTTACTCCATAGCTATTGTGGCTCCTGTGGTGAAATGTAGAGAGAATGCCTCATTCAATACTCTGCTACATTCTGTGGAAGACCAGAGTAGAGAATTACTGTCTCTGTGTCCTTGCCAGTTAAAGGCTCCTTGGCGGCAAGCTGTGGGGACAGGGACAAGGTCTTAGGAGGCCAGGACATCCTGCGGCTGAATAGCAATCTGGTGACTCTTCCTGTCAGCTCTGGGGCCTTCACACACAGACAGCTTCTTTTCCTCAGGGCACTGGGAGCTGAGCATCTGGAGAGCAGCAAACTTAATTAACTTCAAGCAAGAGGAGAACAATGGAAGAAATAATGGTCATAGGTTCCAAACTCCATAATTAAAATGCAGAAGGCACTGTGCGTCACACATACAACTTAGCAACCTCATTCATGGACATGCCTTCCATTTGAGTTTCCACAACGTGTCTATGCAAGACTGATCCTTGACCCAAAAACCAAGACAGAGAGAAAAGAGCTAGACTTGGCTCCGTGTGCGTTTAATGCATCTTCAAACCCACCAGGGAACTGCTTCTTTCTTTGATCTCGTGTAACTTGGCCTGGGCTTGCAAATTAAATGCCTCTCCATTTGGATCTATAAGCAGCTTTTCAAATATCAAATATGTCTACAGACTTGATTGTTGTAGGGGACTGATGGGGTTTTAATGATATTTTCTGGCATTCATTGCTAGCTGGGACTCCTGAAGGCAGTCCCCAGGCAGGTCATAGAGTAGAAGAGTTGGGTATTTTTAGCCTTTCTGCATTCGTAGAGATTTTTCAGTTCTAAATGCAACCATCGTGTAGAAAAGGTCCAGCTGACACAGGCAGAAAGGCTATGATATTCCTGGAAAGAACATGGGTTTCAAGGCTTGGCAGACCTGGTTTTGAATGCCAGCCCTAGCATTTACCAGTTGTGTAACCAGAGAAGTCACTTCTCCTCTTTGAGCCTTAGTTTTCTCACCTGCAAAATGGATATGATAATAACAGCCTCACAGAGTCCCAGTGAAAATTAAATGAGATAATGTATATTACAATTCTAGCCTATGTCTGGAAGGCAATAGGGGCTCAAAAATGGAGGCTTTTGGTTTTATTGTTACTAACAATAACAATAATAAACCAGCATGCTTCTACACTGTCCAGCCCCTACAAAGAATCACAGTAAGCCTAGAATTTTTTTAGCTCTGTCTAACTAGGTGCTAAGACCTTTCATTACTGAGTATTGAGATGAGTTATTTATTCAGTTATTCAGCTAAAAAGAATCTGCATTTATACATTTATCAAGCCTCTTTTGAATGCAGAAAACTGTACCAGCCTCTAGGACAAAGGGAAGAGAGACATTACCAGGCCTTTCCTTATGGAACTTAAAATCCTGCTGCTGGGCAAATGTCGTGATCTTGCTACTGGGCAAATGTCGTGCTCCCAATATTTCTTACATGTTTGGAGCCGTTTAAGCTTTTATGGTTGAGGCATAAATTCTTATGCTGTTTGTTTAATTTTGAAATGTACAAAATGAAATGTAAAAAAAAAAAGAAAATCCCAGCCCTCTCTCTTCAAAAAAATGTCACATTATATAACTAATAAAGAAAACAGAGATGAGAGAATTTTCGCATGTCATTTAATTCTATTCACAGTGGAAACAAATTTAGTCTGAGTTAGCCTAAACATGAATACAGAAGTGCTTAAGCCAAGAAAGATTTAATTGCTGAAAAGGAGGAGTAATATGGTGTATTTTAGGAGTTTAAAGCTACCCAAACAATGACATTTGCTTAGTTTGAATGCTTTTCATTTTCCTTCTTTCTTAGGTTAGACCGACATAGACAAAGAGGGAGTGAGGACGTGTTTAATTCAATAGTTTGATCTGCTGCAACATCTACATTTTTTTCTTAAGCATAATAACAATAATGATGATGAAATAACGTTTCATCAGTTCAAACATGAGTATTCCTATGATCCATGCACTTTCTATCCATTTTCTTTTTTAATCCCCACAACCACCTTAATGGCTGCATAACTGTCAAGACCAAATGATTAGGAAGTGATGGAGGCTGGATATTGTAGGATTTTATCCTGTTGCATAGAATGCATGTGTTTGCTTCTTGAAAATATCTATATGATTATCGAAACAAGAGACAAATAAGAAACAGAACTATTTTTTTTCAGATTCCTAAGTATATAGACGATTTCTGGGTCAATGTGTTGAGTCTTCTTTAATAAGAAAAGTGGCTCTGAGCCAGTCGCTAGTGCTGTTTCTCTGCCTCTTTGTGCTTTAGGCTTGGCCTGTGCACTCTAATACTCCAGGACTTCCTGCGTTCTTCGCTTTGTAAATCCTGTCCCTGTTCCTATGATGACACAAGCCTAGCTCTCACACACTGAAAAGTCAGACTGAGCTGAACTCTCAAATACCATGTCTGGCAGCTTGTCTTTCTCCTTGGAAAAAATTGAGACAAGAATGTGTAGGGGATCAGAATTGGCCACCCCACGGTGTCTCTCTTTGGCATGAGGATTATCATGGACTGGTTACTTTAAAAACTGCCGACATGGGAACAACTCTGAAAAGCAGAAGTTACCCTTTGTAAGAGACATTTACATTTGTAAGGGAAATCTCCATCTGTAAAGGTGTCTCCCTCTCTGTACCAGGAAGAAGGGGGCACGACCTTATCTCTAGAAGAAACTCTTAGCAACGTGGAAGGCAAGGACTTAAATCTGCATGATAACCTTACTCGTGTTTACTGTGCTTTTCTGGTGATCTCCCGTAACTGACTCCCTCACCCCCCAACTTCCTCCTTTGTCTGTAGCTGAAGATGGTATTTAAGAAAGAGAGCCTCCACCATTTTGACATGTTGCTCAGCTTTCCTGAGTGTCTCCCATGTGCACGTGTTATAAAGCTTTGTTTGACTTTCTCTTGTTATTCTGTCCCATGTCGATTTAATTTGTAGCCCAGCCAAAAGGACCCACAGCGAGTAGAGGAAATGTTCTTTCCATCCTACAAAGGCATAATGAGCACACTGGTCAATGTTCCAGATGGCTGAGGACCAGGAAAATGTTTTTGATGGTGTGGAGAGGGGACTAATATTCCATTATTGAGATCTGATTTAAAAATAAAGCAAAACTGTCTCATAGTGTTGCCTTATTCTACCACAAAAGAGGGATTAATTGAAATGAGGCTAAATGATGAGTGAAATGTGTGTAGAAGAACAGAATGAAGAGGCTCTTAAAAATAGGGAGGCAAATACCTTCTTTTCTCTAGAGTATAACACACAATCTATTCTAACTAGTAACTTAGGTGACTAAACCCTATCCACCTCTTCCTTAGTTTAGTATTTAAGGCCCCCTCCCATTAGTAATAAAGAAGTGATCTTTATTCCAAGAGATGGCAAGAGCCACACTAGAGCAATTAGCAGTGTAGTAGCTTTGACATCTAACAGGTTTGATTTGGCTGCTTATTGGCTGTGCAACCTTAAGCAAGTTACATAACCTTTCTGATCTTCAGTTTTCTCCTCAGTAGGAAAATAGTGACTAGCTGGTAAGTTTATTGTGAGGATTGATGACCTACTGTATTTAAAACTCATAATAAAATGCCTCCCAAAGAGTAGAAGCTTAGAAAATGTCAGCTGTTATGAGGATTATCTTATACTTTGGAGTCAGTAATTTGTCTCCTAGAATTATATGTTTAGTTCAGAGATTGGATTTTAGCTAATGCTTGATATGATATTATTTTATTATTGTTGTTGTTATTCCAAGTCATAGAACTAGTGACTTTATATTATTACTATTATTATTATTATTATTATTATTATTAATATAGAGGGTTATACCAAAATATTGGGGATGACAGAGGATACACGGAATTCAACATTTGGTATTAATTGAGTATAAAAATGTGCATGTGATATGGATGGTAACATTGAGTAGTAACATTAACAGCCAAAGTTTATTTAATCTCTATTCTTTGCAAGCATGATCCTAAGAATTCTAAAATGTTTTTCCATTATCTTATTGATCCCTTAACCAACCCTCCAAAATGCTATCATTATGTCCATTTTATAGGCAAAGAAACTAAAGCTCTGAGAAGTTAAGTAACTTACTCAAGGTCCACACTGGTAGTGAGCAAATTGTAATTTGAATCCCCTTCACCTGCCTGCAGAACATGCGTCCTTAACCCCTGAGCTACTGACTCAGAGTGAAGCCACCTCGAGCTCTCTCCTGTCAATCTCTGCGGGCTCTTAGGAAGACAAAGGAAGATGACTCATGTATATGCAGTGACTCTCCAGAAACTGGGAGGACTAGAGAAGTTTGACATATCATCATTATTCCTTGTATAATAGTCTCATATTTAGACTGTATTTCACTGATACATCCTGGCTTCCTGTGAAATAAGTTAAGAATTAATGAAGTTTCACTGCAGTAAATATTCATTCTATTAGAAAAACTGAACTCCAGCAACAGAACAGAACAGGAACTCGGTGGATAAGCTGACTCGCAAAGCACTGACAGCATGAGGGGCCTTGCCTTCATTGATATGTCACACTGTCTTCTTTTGTTGTCCACCTCTAGTGAGAAATCTATGGAGTGGCAGCCCATCTTGTGATTAAGAACACAGGTGCTGGAGTTGGGCAGATCTGAGGTCCAGTTCCCGGCCTGACACTTACTGAGCATACAATCTTTGACAGGGGTTTAACCTCTCAGGGCTTCCATTTCCTTATCTGTAAAATGGGGCTAACTGTGTTTCTCTCTTAGGGGTTTGTGAGGATTAAATGAGCTAATACAGGTAAACCTCTGGGCACCACGCCTGGAAGGTGGAACACACTCCATGTGGTAGCTATTAGTAAGAGAAACGTCTTTCACATCAGAATGGTTTCAACTGAGATATCTAAACACAAACAAATACCTAGTACACAAACACAAATTAAGTATTAAAATTGAAGGAGTAAAATGTCCAACATGGGTTTACATTTTCTGTTAGTTCTAGGCTTTCCTGAAGGCCTTTGAAGATTCCTAAGGAGCAGTGATGGGGAGGAGCAGGTATCTGTATTGGGGAATCTCATTTCCTTTAGTGGAGGGAGCAGGTCCACACCCAGGACCACCCCTTGCCCTGGAATCCAGCACAGGCAGGCCCAGAAAGCCCCTGAATGTTCAGCAATTTTCTGAAGCATGGCAACAAGCCAGAGAAAGGGATGCAACTGAAAATGGCAAAGGAGGAGACCCAAGAGGCTGGGGGGGGGTCACCCCTATTGCTGAGCAAGTTTTCGTTAATTTTATCTGCTGTGCCCCCAGCATCTTTTCTCTTGTTAATAAGCAGTATGGCAAAAATAATCCTGTCAGCAAAATGTAGAGGGAAGTAAGCTCAATGTAAAATAATGATTCCATTCTCCTCCTAAAGGCGCAGGGTCCTTTACAGTCATTGCATACCATGTTCTTTTGAGGCTGGAGTTGACAGGTAACTTCAGAGGGAGGAAAAGGAGAATAATTTGCTCAGTCTGTGAGATTGTACTTAGGGAAATAAGCCTAGACTGGGAGTGAGAACCTGGGCTGTGAATCCAGCTCAGGGGCAAAATCAAAACATGATGTGTACAAGTCCCTTCAACTCTGAGCCACTGACTTCAGTTTCTTCACTTTGGGGATGAAGAGGTTCTCAAGAGAAGCTGAGACATGAAGGCAGAGACTGCTGAATCCTTGGTGCCCAGAGCAGGGTCTGACACACAGGTAGTGCGTCAGAGATTGCTGCTGTTAAACTATAAGAGATTCTTTACCTTGCTGAAGAGACTCTATTCAAGAAGCTCTGATTCCAAGAGCAGCCAAGTGACTCTTTAAAGGAAATGATGCTCCCTCTCCTAAGCCAGGCTGGAACTACACGCTGACGCCACACGGGCAAAGACACCCAGCTCAGAGCTGAGTGAATTCTTCTCGGAATGTAGGATTATGAGAGGCAATTGAGGTCTTCCTTCTCTGAATCACCATCACAACATCCCCCTGAATGAGAACGCAGGGGTATCTGGAGGAAGGCGGACTCTCTGGGGATAGCCAAGCCACTAGCCCAGGCCTTCACCTTTCATCTGCTATCTTATTTGGTTCTCACAGGAGCCCTGTGAGGAAGAGAAGCCAGTGGCTTAGCCAACGTGGGATGGTGAAACTGAAACTCAGACAAGGTATCCACTTGATCAAAGTTAATTCATAGTCAAGTGGAACAGCCAGGAACTGAACCCGGGACTTTTAACTCCAAGTTCCAAGCTGTTAATACCATTCTGGAGTAAGAGACTACGCAATTCCCATCTATTCCCAAACTATGCCCCAAGATCCTATGTCCTAAGCAGAATAATATTAGTAATAACCAGTATTTATTGTCACTACTATTACTAGCTTACTATATCCCAGGCCCTGTTCTCAGCGCCATTACTCATGTTAACACATTTAATCATTGCAATAACACTATGAGGCAGGTATTATTTTTCCTCCCAGGTTAGAGGTGACTGAGGTACACAGATTTGAAAGTAACTTGCCCAAATTTACATAGCTCCTGAGGGAGCCTGTAGGTGGTCAGGGTATCATTAAATCCTCCTCTCCCAGAGTCCCAAGATGTAGAGAATGGGTGGGAGGTGGTGGTTTAGAAAGAGCTCCTCTGCCTTCAGCTCACCAGAGTGAGCCTGAGGAGCGTGAAGAGGTCTGCCTGTGGTTGGGGATGGAAATTAGCCAGCATCTGTCATTCCGGGTTTGCGGTTGTCGACACCGAAGGGATCATTTCCCTTTCCCCTTTGGGACCATGTATCAGGTTCCTCTTCTCTATTTCCAGCAGCTGTGCCCTTTCATTTTGCCAAAAGGTTTCTCACCAATGAAGGCAGGGCTGGGAGGAGAGCTGCCCTGTAGCTTTTGGGAGTCTCATCTGTCACCAGTTCCTCTGAGGGAGGATAGACAGCAAAGGATGGGCAAGGAGGAGGCAGGGCCATCAGAACCTCAATCAGATGCAGACCCACCTAAATTTTCAAGCGCCCACCATGTGCCAAACACTGAATTAGCTCATTCACTCAATCAAAATGCATCAACTGAGCCCCTACTCTGTGCCACATGCCAACCTGGTTTCTCAATATTAATGAATTTAAAAAATATCATTCATCATCTATAAATACCAGGGCCTATAATAGGCACTGTGAGCATGAATAATAATGGTCAAGATAAAAATAATATTTATTGAGAACTTACCACTGAGCTAAGCACGTTGCATTTAGTAACTCATTTAATCCTCATAGCTCTACAAGATTGATGCTATTAATATTCCTAATTTACGGATCACGAAAGTGATGCCCAAAGAGGTTCAAAAAACCAGCCCAAATCACCCAAATGGTAACTTGTAGAGCCTGGATATAAAGATACTTAAAACTGGCCCCAGCCCTAGGGGAGGCTCAGTCATCGTAACTTATTCACCCTTGCAACAATCCTGTGTGAGATAAGTACTATTCTTACTTCTAGAACGGATCATACACGTTTAGTTTCTACAAGTTCAATTCTAAGTGCTTAATGGGCAAACCACATATAAAACACACATTTTTCATAGAGCATGACCTCTAGTGGCAAAGCAATTTTTCATCAGATATTCAATGAAACAAGGACATTTTCCAATGCCTAGGTTTACGTAAAACCATACCCAATCCACTTTAAAAGCGATTCCATTTTACTTAACAAATGAGAACCTGAGAGCTTAAGTGACTTGCTCAGGTTCCACTGCTAGCAAGCAGCAGACCCAGTCCGTGCTCTTTTTACCAAAGCACACTTACAAATAGACCTGTGGGAAAGCTGCTTATCTTTTAAGAAATCTATAATGCTAATTGCAAACCTACTGATTATGACTCTTTGGGGAAGAAAATTCTTGATTCTCAACAGCCTCAAGGTGTGTTTCAGTGTTGTCTGACCAACTCTGAAAAATTACAAAAGCCAAATCCTTGTTTTGGTTCCCCATGAAAAGACTGACAAAAGAAGTGTGTGTTAGCTAGAGGATGGAGATTTAGGAGGTCTCGGTGCAGATTTGCACGCCTGAAATAGAATACTCCAAATAGAATGGAGAAACCCTGCATCTATACAGAAATGTCCTTGCAAAAAAGGAAATTAAAATGTTCTATATGAGTAAGTTTCAGAATGGCAAGTTATTGAGGAAATTTGGGACACTTCAGAGATGTTCTCATCTGTTAAGAGAGAGATCATGACTGGAAAGACTCATGACCAACTCTTTGGGTGCCTTAACTGAAGATGGAATTTTTGAGTGGATAAACCTGTCCCCTGGGATATGGCTGGCACTCAGAATGCAGACATAGATGTGAAGTTGTGATATTGGGCAAATCATTTCTGCTCTCTGGCTCTCAGTTTCCCCACTTTTTTAAAAAACAAAGTGAAAAATATAGAAAGCAATCTTTCTATAACCTTTTTGGGGGTCATGGACACTTTTGAGAATCTAATGATGTTTCTGGATCCCCTCCCCAGAAATATGCAAATGTTTGTGAAACATATGTTCGTATATCCACTGAAACCCAGTAATGGGTCCCCAAGTGTCTATGTATTCCACGTTTAAAGACTTTAGTCTAGTTTATCTCTAAATTCAGTTTCAAAAGAAGATGTATTATTTTTAACAATCATGAAGTTTGGGATTTCTTATATATCTAGGCAGTTGTCCATTCTTGCTCTTCTACTGCCATGTGACTTAGCAGCTTGTGTCAGAGTTCTAAAGGAAGTCTTTAGGATTAATAGATGTGTGTCTAGGGCTAACAAATTGCCTAGATCCTTCAGAACTTCCCTTAAATATTTGACTTTGCAAAGGGATTACCCTTTTAATGAGAGAGCTGCTCTACCAGGCTCAGAGAAGGTGTAGGATTACTAACCTAATAACTTCCAGAGCAAGGTACTCCTTGATGCCAGTAGATTGTTGCTGGGAGAACGTAATTGACTACTGTCATCTGATGTTCCTTAAACCTTTAGTTTTGATGATCTCTATTACAGAACCAGCTACTCGGTTTTTTTTTTCTTTCAGTTAACTAATATTGCTTAAGTAATGACTATACACAGGTACTTAGGAAATACAAAGATGATTCATTCAACCACTTTTTCTTTAAGCATTTTAAAAAGAGCTCTTTTTTATTTGCCTTATTGATAATTCCAAAATCATATATTAAAAATCAAATTATTAATTTATGGCTGTTGTTTCTTCTGGTTCTTTTTCACATTGCCTGTTTCCATGTGCATTTCACATGTGTAGATGTGTGTGTGCATCTGCGTGTTTGTGAATTCATGTTCCTTGCAAATTCATCAGTAGGAATTTGGGGAAAGCTTGACTTGAGGTTGCATTCTTTCAGAAAGAAATTGCATTTCTCCTTGTAATCACCTGGAGAGACTAACAATTTGGAACTTCTTTAATCAAATTCTCCTTTTGATGTATTTTGTACCCTATAGGCAACTTGAACTTGGCTGCAAACCCACACATAAGGACCAAATTGGAATTATGAAATCTCAGGGAAATGTTTGTGTATTCTTTCCCCCCGTCCTTCATTCAGTGCCGTCCCATCCTGAGCAGTGGGTTTCTTATTCCCCCTTAGTTTGAAGCTATAGCACTTGGGGGATGCCAGGAGTGGAGATCTCGTGTTAAATTCCCAACCTTCGGATGGTTGTCGTCTTTATCACCTGTCCCTGTGCAACCTTCAAAATGAAGCTTAACATCACCATTTCTCTGGAGGTGCCTTCTGGGATTACTCCTACTCACCTTCATTTTTTCTCTCTGCAATTTCCTCATGTCATATGGTCTGTGGTTCACTTGCAATTACTCCAGCATAGGAAGTGATATACTGTAGTCCCTCCTTCTCCACGGGGGTACATCCTAATAGCCCCAATGGATGCCTGCAACCATGGATAGCACTGAATCCTATCTATGCTACCCTTTTTCCTATACATACATACCTATGATAAAGTTTAATTTATAAATTAGACACAGTAAGAGATTAACAATAACAGTAAAATAGAACAATTAGAGCAATATAGTGTAATAAAAGTTACCATAGATCTCAGCATACGATTTTTTCTTCTTTCCTTAAGTTGAGAATTTTCACCTTTTCACTTAGAGGAAGCACTTTACAGATTCTCTTTGGCATATCCGAATTGCCAGCATCACTACTCTTGCACTTTCGGGCCATTATTAAGTAAAATAAGGGTTGCTTGAACACAACACTGCGATGCCATGACAGTCAATCCAATAACGAAGAAGGCTACTAAGTGACTGACAGGCAGGTAGTATGTACATCATGGATACCCTGAAAAAACGATAACGCACGTCCTGGGCGGCATAGAGCAGGACAGCACAAGATTTCATCATACCACTCAGAAGAGCATAGCAATTTAAAATTTATGAATTATTTATTTCTAGAATTTTCCATTTAATATTTTTGGATCAATGTTGACCATGGGTAACTGAAACCAAGGAAAGCGAAACCATAGATAAGGAGGGACTACTGTATTGCACATTTGTGTGTGCATAAGTTTTCATTCACAAATCCAGAACTGTTACATCTCATTTGAAAAATTCTCATCTTAAAATCATAATCCAGAATTGACTTTCACAAGCACTTTAGTTATTCGTATAATAATGTATGTCAGAACAAAGCTACTCAAATTTATGATCTTGGACCAGCAGCATCAGCATCACGTGGCAGCTTATTAGAAATGCACATTCTTCCTCCCCACTCTAGACCTACTGAATCAGAATTTCTCAGGCTGGGGCCTAGGAATCCGTTTTAACAAGTTCTCCAGAGAAAAGAGGGGGTCATGACAGGCAGAGAAAATGTTTGAGCAAAGACCAAGGCTGAAAGAGGTAGTGGTTCGTGGGAATAATAAGTCATTCAGTTTGGCAGGAACTTCTGTTTGGCAGGGCCAGATCATTGAGCCAAGATCACTGATGGGTTTTAAATTAAGTACATTCTTTGTTAGTTTCTTCATATTCTATCAGAAAGTGGAAAGTAATGGAGACAGGATAGCCTTGGGGTAGAGCAACGAGTTCTTTCCCAAGAACACCACCACTCATCAAGCCATGCTGTGGTGGCGACTCACATGCAAAGCAGAGGAAGACCGGCACAGATGTTAACTCAGGGCCACTATTCCTTAAGCAAAAAGTGGAAGATTGGCAACAGATGTTAGCTCAGGGTTAATCTTCCTCACCAAAAAAAAAACTACAAAAAAACCTAGCTCCCAAGTTTGTAGCAAAAGTCAGTGACTTGGTGCTGTTCTAGCCACCAGTGTAGCTGGGCTGTGAGGTGAGATGATCTGACCACTTAGCTGATGCCTCATGCCAGTCTCTGGGCAAAAAGAGAGCATGAGGCCAAAGGAATACATTTTGCTACTTATTTTCAAAAAAGGAGAACCTGGGGTTCTTGGCTTTTTGGCTTTCAAATTATCCTGGAGAAGCAGAGGTTTTCATTCAATTAGCATTTGCCCTTAGGTCTTGCTTGCCTTTTCCCCTCCTTCTTCTGATACCGAACCTGAAGTGAGTTCACTCACCCGTTGTGCAGAAAGCCAACTCTGACACCGGGTGTAGTGGAAGAAAGCAGGAATTTTATTTTTGCACAGTGCTGAGCAAGGAGAGAGGGAAGCTAATGCTGAAATCCCAAACTCTCCGAAAAGCTAAAAGGAAGGGTTTTTATTTGGGGTTTTAGGTAGGGGAGGGGGAGCATATGGCCTTGCTGGTCAGAGCTTTCCCACCAGCCTGTCTTTGGCCTTGAGACACTTGCAGAGAGGAGGGAGCCCATGACCTTGCTGGTGAGTAGCTTTCCCACCAGTCTGTATCTCTTTGTGGGGAGGAGATAGTCCAGGTGCTTGTCCTTGACAGTGTCTGTCTCCATGGAGGATGGTGGAGTCTGGAGCCAGGAAGCCAGAGAGTAAGCAGGGAATGAGTGTTTTGGTTTTAACCCCATATATGCTGGGTTTAATTCGGGGAAACTGATATCAGGGTCAGTATCACTTCCTTTGTCTCATCTTCCTTTTCCTCTTTCCTTCTTCCCACCCTCTCTTCTTCTCTCCCTCCAAATCTGATTATGATTTGGTTTTTCTCCCTATCTATATTCCTCTGAGTATTTCACTGTTTTCACCTTAATCAAAGATGGACAGGAGAAGGAAAAATCGATCAGCAAATCAATAAGCAATTTTTCTTAAGGATCTACCTTTAAGATGAAAATGACTACACAACAAACTTATATTAAGATTTTGCGACTTAAAAACATGCATAAATGGTAATTATTGGTGAAATTACATAGTGTACTATAGTAATCAACCATTCAGGCTCAGGGACATAACACACCTGTCTTCAAATGCCAGTCCTGCCATTACTGTGTGTGTGACTGCAGAAGAGTAACACATTCAAAGGCCTCTGTTTCTTTATGCGCAAAATGGAGATTATGAAAATAGTATTTACCATGATGGATAAGTTGGTTGTCTAATATAACTTTCATTTCAAACCTCTTTGTCCCTGGCTCATATCTATTTGAGGCAGAAAATTTAATAGTTATGTTCCAGCTTCTCTTGCAGCTAGGATTAGCTGTAGGCGATGTAGTTAGATTTCTGGCCTGTGAGGCGAAAGTAGAAATCTGCTGGGGAATTCTGGGTAAACTCCCCTCTCCAAAAAAAATTATGACCACCCTCTTCCCCTCTTCTTTCTTTCTGCTTTAAATGAGGATGTGATGCCAGGAGCTGTAGCTGCCATTTTGTGATTATTAGGAAATTAGCCTGAGAGTAAGACCAAGATAATCCCTGAGATGCTGGTCTTGATAGTAAGATTTTTACCTCATACTAGTGGCTATTTATCTTTTAATTTCTTGTTAAGTGAGAAAAATAGACTATATTTAAGATACGGAGGTCAAGTGTTCTGTTATTAGGTAGAACCATGTGAATTACCAACAGTCAAACATGTTTAACTTAGAAAATAGCAGCTTTATGTGGTTCAGCCTACTATTTGCAGCCAAAACATTCCTAATCAATTATTTGTTTCACAGTATTATAAAAGGATAAAATATAGAGAGCATTTAGTGCCCTGCCTGGCATGTGCTTAATAAATGTCAGTTACCACATTTCTTCCATGTTAAGGTACACTTTTGTTCACGTTTTAAATGCCTCTGAAAGAAGAATGAGAATTACAGTCAATGCTGACAATTAACGTGACATTGGTTCCCGTGTTTTCTGAGAGGATGCTATTAAATAGTTTTCCTTATAAGAAGTATTTAAAAATTGATTTAATGTAGTACCACTATTAACTTATGGAATTAACAAGCATTCACTCCATAATAATTAGTTTACTCAATGAAATTTATAGGTACCTTCTTTCAAAAGGAGTTTTCCTGTTTTTTGTTTTTGCTTTTGTTTCTTAGTAATTGGAACAAAAATAGCCTTCTTTTAATAAAAGACTATTTTAGGCAGCTGACTTTCTACCACTAGTTTGGATCCGCTGATAAAGATGAGAAGTCAACTCTGTCAAACCCTCCTCAGTTTGTAACTTTAAGCCATTGATGCAGAAACCCGCTACTACTAACGTGGGAGTTAATAAAAGAGCTCTTTTAATATATTGGTGTTAGACAATCAGGGTTCAAGTCGCTTTTCCAGTATATCTGGGGTTTACCTTAAAAGGCTTCTCTGTGCCAACCAGACTTGGGGTACCTACTGTCCCCAAACCTTGTCACCCACCAGCCACACCTTTCCTTTTTTCATTGAAGAATGGCTTCTCTACTCGGAATTAGTTTTGTATAATCCTTTCTACAAAACTTCAGCATCTATCGTTTGAGTGCCTAATATATTCAGGAATTGTTCTGGGTCTGTGGTTTGTAACCCATTAGTGGGTCATGGCCAACACTTTTAAACAAGAAATAGAATAAAATAGAATAGGAAATATCACAGCACATCACAAGTAGGAAGAGTATTGTTTCATGAAACTTTTTCAGTTTTGTATAACCTCTTGATTGGAGGTTCGTGGTGTTGCTGTAGAATGTGGTCAAAACATTTAAACAGCACTGTTCTGGAAGCTAGGGGTTCAGCAATAAAAGGAAGACAACCTGTTCACACTGAGGTTTCATCCTGGTTGGGGAGACAGACAGAAAACAAACAAACAAGTAAATAATATGTCCGAAAGGGACAAAAATTGTGAAGAAAAATTGCAGGATAAGATATAGAGTGATGGGGCTCAGGGTTGCTATTTTAGATATTGGTCAAGGAAGGTCTGTCTGAGAAAGTGACATTTGAGCAGATTCCTGAAAAAAGTGAGAGAGTGAGTTGTTCAAATTTGGAGGGAAAGTTGTTCCAGGCAAAGAGCAGCAAGTGCAAAGGTCCTGAGGCAGAGGTAATAGGGGCATACCTGTTCCTCTTCTGAAAACAGAACAGGAAGGAGCCAGGGTGGCTGAGGTGGAAAGAGTGAAGGTGGGTAGGAGAGGAAGTCATAAAGACCACGAAGGGCCAGGTCACACAGACCTTGTATTCCACGGAAAAGACCTCAGCTTTACTGTGTGACCTAAGCAGTCTTAGGAAGGCTGCCCAACACCATTGGGGATAGTTGCCACTAAAATTCCTCTCTGTCTGAGACACTATAAATCTTGACATGCCTCATTTGATTCTCATTGTCTCCCCTTTGTTGCATAAGCCACTCTGTATCTAGGTCGTCAATTCCTTGAAGTCAGTTTAGATTTGTGTGTAAGATTACGGCTTAGAGACAGACAGGTGTAGAAGCAGATACTGATTTATTTCCACAACTGTGCCTAACACAGCACAGCCATGAGCTGCATGATGATGTTTCTGTCAACAACGACCTGGTATATGACGGTGGTCCCTTAAGATTAGTACCATACAGCCGAGATGTGTAGTAGGCTACACCATCTAGGTTTGTGTAAGCACGCTGTGTGATGTTCACACGACAAAATCACCTAACGATGCATTTCTCAGAACATAGCCCCGTCATTATGTGATGCATGACTGTACCAGGCACATGGTAAACTTGATAAATATTTGATTTGCTGTTGTCTAAATCTATTGAAAAGATAATCATAGAATTTCTGCAGTTATTGAATAGTTCTTGATTCAGGACCATACATTGAATATGTCAGTGATATTGGCTGACATTTCCTGAATACCTGCTCTGTGCCAGGAGCAACGCACATATTATACACACTGTGAACAGACTTCCTGCATCCTGATTCCTCTCCTCTCATGCCTGCCTGGAGCCCTGTCCTGTCTCAGAGCATCACTGCTTCCCTTACTGTTATACGCACATATCCGATTTCAAAAGCATCGTAATTAATGGAGTTTTTACTGAAGGTTTCCTATAGAACAGAGGAGAGTGCTACACCCTTTTTCCATACAGCAAAATTTAAACTGTCTACCATTAGGCAGTTCAGTCCTCTCTCCAAATTTTCTCTACTTGCCTGCCCTGTGGCTGGGTCTCTTATGTTCTTCTCCCTGTAGCCTCTAAAATGTTCATTTTGTTTGCCCCTGCAAACCAGGTCTTCCCCTTAGATTTCCTACTCCATTCACCAAAGTTTGTCTATACGATTTTCCTTGTAAGTCGCAACTGACTGTGGCCCACTTACAGTGTCCCTGCAAGGTTGACCTTTTTATCCACCAGAAGTTCAGAGGACTTTGCAGCATTTCAGGGTTGCTGCTAGGAAGTGACACAGCCAGGATCCAAGCGCACATCTTTCTCACTCTTAAGCCATGCTCTGTGCAATGGGCTTGCCTCTTTTCATGACATCCTCGTCACAGGGTGTGCAAGGACATGGCTCCACTTACTGAGGTGGTACTGCAGCTTCAGAAGAGAGATGGCTCCCTCAGCACTCTTCACGCTGGAAACCATGGTTTTTTGTTCACAGATCTGATGATTTCTCAGACCTTGTGCAAGACATTTCTCCTCTGAATTTTCCATTTGTAACAAGTGGACTTTGCATAAGCATTTGAGATTAACCACTAAATGGTTAAAAGTAGACCGTGCCAAACAACAAAATTAAAATATGAATTTTGAAACCCTCAGGGGGTTGTGATTCAAAACCCGATCTTTATATGGCAAAGCAATTTTTCCTTTTTCTTTCCCCTTCCCTCCTAACTTCACCAGCTCTGCTCTCCTTACTCTGTACTTTTTCTCTTGAGCCTTTGGGATTCTTATCCAACAATCATTAACGTATGAGAAGCATGCGAGCTGTCCAAGTGTGAAGTCATCAGTGTATTACACAGCTATCATTATATATGGGTAGTCTCTAGTAGCATATCCACACACACGAAATCGTGTAAATGATCTGGCCAAAACTGAAATCATAGCAGAATAACCAACAGAGACGATCGAAGTCAGAAGCTCCCCTTCAACCAATGATCACAACGTTTCGAAAGAAAAGAGGTCTTTGGAAAAAACGAACAACAAAAACCCAGCTCATCTGGTTTCAGTGGATCTCTCTGAAATAGAAGAAAAAACCAGAAGGAAAAAAAACTTGCCTCAGTGGAGTATTTACTGCATTCTGAACTACTCTTTCAAGTCCTTCGCCTATCATTAAACATTAATTTCCCTAGAAACCGGAGCTTTCACTTCTTGTAGCTGTAGCAATTAAAGGCAGTTTTGGCTGGGCAGCTCTGACTTCCCAGCATGGCTCCACGGGCTCTGTGTCCTTTCCTCAACAGACAACCCCACTCATTTACAAGCCTTGGTATCTTTCTGGGAAACACAAGATAAACCCTGGCCCAATGCAATAACCCAGGTCAGGCCTGTAAACATAATTCTAGCAATAAACGAACTGTAATCGTCAAGAGGAAGCTGTGGCTATTGATCAAGCCCCGCCTTTTATTCCCAAGTAGGGCATCTAATTATCTCCAGAAGTGCGCTTTTTGGTTTCTCGCCATCTAAACTATAACAGCAACAATGACTATTTCCTTCTGTGTAGTGTTAATACGCAAAAGGGCCACACGGTGCCTTAGAAACCTGGTTTCATTCATAGTGGCCTTCTCTTTCCCAGGAAGGGATTAATGTCACACCTGATGGGTGCAGGAACAGAGAGGCAACCGCACTGAAGTCACAGAGTGAGCCAGGGGCTGCATCGTGAACAGGTGTCTAGTCCCGGAGCCCAGGCTATTTTCTTTATTCACTTCATGCCTGGAAATCTCCATTATCATCACCAATTCACATTTATAATAAAAACACAATGAGGGTTTTTTGAGCTTATGCATCATTTGAGACTCTGAAAGATTATGAACTTGCCGTAGATAACCTGGGACAGGTGGAATCATTATTCTTCAATGAGAGATTGTTTTTGCCTCAGTTAAGGCTGCTGCTGATTCTCAGTTACCCATGTAAATTGAGGGGAACAGCTAATAAAAACAGGATAATCCGAAAGTCATTAATAGTTTTCAAAGATTTGTCTCCAAGGATGTTCGCTACAGCTTTTTCACAAGAAAAAACTTCTCTCTTTTCCCTCAAGGGATTTCAGCACTAAATAGAATAAAACATTCTTGATATGTCTTTTTTTAAAAAAAGAATAAAGCTGTCAAATACTGCCTCCTGCAAAGGAACACCAGAGATACAAGAAAGATAAAAGCTGACAAAAGACGATGCTGTCACAGATTGTACATTTATGGAAGCCTGGGCCTTTGTGAACAGCCTGGCTAGCAGGCCAGGCCAAGCCAAATTCTAAGCCATGGGCCCAGGGGTTCCAGGCGCAAGGCTCACCCCTGAATATCTGAGAAGCCTCATCAGGGGCATCACAGATCTGGAGAGTGGACAAGCACACATCGAACTCACACAGGAAACTAGTAAGATAATATTTAGTTACTGAGAATATATGAGACTCTTTGATCCACCTGGTAAGAAACACCAGATGGTACAGATCAATGCAAAGCATTTAGAAATGCTACTGATGGGGGGCAGGGAACCAATCAAAGAGGTCCTCATTTGAAGCTAAGCCCTTGCGATCACTAGCTGGGTGACATTGGGCAGGTCACTTCTCTGAGCCTTGGTTTTTCCTCATGGCTGTTGTGAGGATGAAATGAGTTAATAAGCAAGAAGGGTTTAACATAGGTACAGGGAGATAATAAGCCCTACATACACGTGAACAAATATTAATATTGTTGATGATATTATTGCCATCTTAATGCAAAAAGTGTATTTCTCATCCCTTAAGTGTGGGCTATATTTAGTGACCCTCCAAAGAGGACAGTATGGAAAGGGGGAAAAAGAGTGCTTACAGTGAAGAAATTTGACAAACACCATCTGAGCCAGATGACAAAGGTCAACATCAGCTGTGATAAGTCATGTTGATACATGACGTGTATTGATATGATGTGATGAAAATGGCTCTTTACTCCTGTGGTATTCCTCCAAAAACTACATAAAGCCAGTCTAACCATGAGTAAAAGATCAGACAAATCCCAGTAAGAAGGATATTCTACAAAATATCAAACCAGCACTCCTCAAAACTGTCAAGGTCATCAAAAACAAGGCAATTCTGAGAAACAGTCACAGCCCAGGGGAGCCTAAGGAGACATGACAACTAAGTGTAATGTAGTGTTCTGAGTGGGATCCTGCAACAGAAAAAGAACACCAGGGAGAGACTAAAGACATCCAAATAAAGATGACGTTTGGTTAATAATAACGTATCAAGATCGGTTCATTAGCTGTGACCAAAGTACCAGGCTGAAGGAAAATGTTAAGTAGAGGAAACTCTGTGCAAGGGGTACAGGAACTCTTTGTCCTATCTTTGCAACTTTTCTGTAAATCTAAAACGATTCTTTAAAAATAAAATTTATTTAAATAAATAAGCAAAGGAGGCTAAAATGCTGCTTGGTACAAGGGGTGTTTCAAGTGGCTTTTCACACAGCAGAAGGAAGAAGAGGCAGAGAGTAGAGTTTAGAGCCTCAGACCCAACACTACACTAGCGCGGGGTCACTTTTCTACTTGAAAAGCCCCCAGACCCACTTCTTTGATGTATTTTCTCAGTGTTCACCATCTTACCCCTCCTGCTGTGGAATCTTAGCCCCCAAAGCCCATACCCTGACATCATCTTTCCCCTCCTTGCTGCTTTGAAGACAAGACACCTCCATAAGTCACACCTTTCCATTTTAAATGTTTGGCAGGGAAGCAGAAAGCAGATAATCAATACAATCAACAGGGAATTTTACACAGGCTTACACTAAAGCTCAATGATCTTTCTGAGACAGTAACTTTAAAAAGTGACCTAATATTTGCTGAGCACACATTCAATGCCAGGCACCAGTCTAAGTACTTTACAAAGTGATTTCACTTAGTTCTTCAAACAGGTTACAAACAAGTTACTCGTTGTATCCCTATTTCACAGATGAGTACATCGAGGCATAGATTATTTAAGTGAATTGTGCAAGGTCACACACTAATAATGGCAACCTTGAACCCAGGCTGTTCTGTATCCAGAACCCAATAAGAATGGAATTCAGCAAATGTCCCCACCTCTGCACAGAAAGTTGGACAGAAAATTCAATGAGGATAGAATGATGAGTCTCCAATTAGCGGTCCCTTTACCTCCAGCGTGGGATTCTTAATTTAGAGCCTTCCAAAAAAAATCAGGATGCAGCTGTTTCAACAGGTAAAAATGCATCTTCACTAACCGATAATTTTTTTAGCAATTAATTTATAACAGATACTTCTGACTTCTGGCCCATCTCTGAATCTCTGTCACCAACTGCCCTATTTGGATCCTTCTCTTTAAGACTCAGGCTTAGTTAGGAAAGAAATAGAAGCAGGGATGGGCTGCAAGTGTCTGCCACCTGCATTACCTTCTCATGCGAGATAGCTGCAAATTTAATGGATTGATTTTCAGACTTTTCAAACTATCCCTAGTTTCACAACAGCCTTTTGGCAACGTGATAAATCCCTCCAAAATGGGTAATTCTCACTCAAGCATCTTATTCCATAGGTGAAATGTTTACCTAAGGCTTGTTTCAAAATAAAAACAACAGCAATAACCTTACTGAGGTTTACTGAGCATCTCCTAAGGAATGGTGCTGGATGGGTGCTTTACAAAACATATCATGTTTTATACTAACAATGATGATCAGATAAGGCCTTCTTATCTCCATTTTAGAGCTGAAAAAACAGGCTTAGAGAGGTTAAGCAACTGGTACAAAGTCACACGGGTAGTAAGCAGAGGAGTGACTCTCTGAGCACAAATTCCAAAGCTTGAGAATTGTCCACTAGTCCTCGAGCACACTTCCTACTTCTGATCTTTCCCCTCGATCCATGACCTCACAGTTGGACTCTCTTCCCAGCCTCATTCTGAGTCTCTTTCTTCCCTCCTGGAAATGACCCCATCTTGTATAGCACTCTCTCAAGTCCAGGCCATCGGCTTTCTCATCTGATAAAAATCACCATGTGAAGTGGAGAAGGCCACAGCGGGACAGCTGCTGCCACTGCTGCCACCACCCCTGGGAAGCACCTGTGCATCTTACCTGGCGCCCTCTGGAGAAAATCCCCCACTTCTGGTCCTTTGATAGCTGAGCAATTTGTATAAGCCATTGACCAGAGCTCTGTGAGCCTTGTTATTTCTTCTCCAAATGAACATAACGCTGGCTGTCCTGTCTACCGAACATCTTTTAAATATACACTGATCCTTTTGCAGTAGTTTCCCATTCCCAATGGCATTTTTAAAGAAAAGCTTACTGAAGAAGATGGGAAACTTCATAGTCAACAAGCATCAACTGTGCAGATTCCACGCAGCAAGCACTAGGCTCAACACATCCATGTCACTGCTTTATTTAACACTCAAAGCAATCTTATGGTGCAAAGTATTACCACTGAGATCATTGTGACTCAAAGAGGGTAAAGGACTTGAAAAATATAACAGATAACTAGAAAGGAGCAGATATTTCTTAAATGTATATAAAATATGTTAAAGTGTTTTTAAAATTGTGAAGAATAGGACCAAGAAATTTAAATTGAATGTGTGGATGGCTTTCAGGGTCCAGCAACTCCCAGAAGTTGTATCAGATCTCCCTCAGATACGTAAATTCCTTCAAAAAGTTCAGAACCAACCATTATCCTAGACATGTACCTAAAGGCAAGACGTTATTCTTTGGGTTTCATAAATAGCTTTCAACATAGGATTACAGCATATGATCACCTCTCTATTACTTAAAGATCTGGGATTACATTGCACTGTGAGCTCCTACAGGATAAAATGCAGAGCTTGCTCCTTGCTCTCTCCCTAGCACCTAACACAGTGCCCATATTGAATCAAATAGAAATGAATTGGATGAAATAGAATCTTCTTGGGAAAGGGGAAATATAGTCATTAAAATTTCAGCCCTTCTACACAGCAGACACAAGAGAAAATCTCCAATGTAGAGGATCCACGTGATTGATCTCTGGGGATGATGATATTAATATTACTGATAATATTAATATCAGTATTGATGCAATAAAAATGAAATTATGTTCTTGGAAGTCATGGTTATTTGTTAAGATAATTAATAAGAATGAAGACGCTAAATACAACACTAACAGCTAACAGTTATTAGCCAAAGAATCATGCAAAGCATTTTTCATGCATTTTTTTTTTCATTTTCTTCTTATCCTGGTCCTAAGGGGATGAGAATGTCTGGCTAAGGACATCACTACTGGGCAGGTCACTTGAGATTTATGCTATTATTATCTACATGTTATAGATGAGGAAAATGAGCCTTAGAGATGTGAAACAATTTGTCCATGTTCATACACCTAGTGAATTGCAGATCTGGAACGTGAATTCATGTTGAGTTCAAGCCTGGAGTCTGAACCTTAACCACATGCTACCAAGCCTCCCTTTCCAGGTGTGAAGTCAGCTCAGGGCAGGTGGGCCTGAGTTCCACCCCCAGTAGCAAAAAAGAAAAGAGTGAGAACCAGCATCTCCCACTCAGCGTGCTGTCTCCCTTTCTCTGGTGCCCTTTTCATAAATTTCAAAACCTTCTCTCCAAATTTGCCTTTAAACCAAATTGGTCTGTAAACTTTCGTTCAACTTTATCTTTTTTTTTGGTTAGGAAGATTGGCCCTGAGCTAACATCTGTTGCCAATCTTCCACTGTTTTTTTTCTCTCTAAAGCCCCAGTACATAGTTGTACAGCCTAGTTGTAGGTCCTCTAGTTCTTTGATATGGGATGCTACCACAGCATGGCTTGATGAGTGGTGTGTAGATCTGTGCCCAGGATCTGAACTGGCAAACCCTGGGCCACCAAAGTGGAGTGCGCGAATTTAACCACTATGCTACCAGGCCAGCCCTCAACTTTCTCTTCTTAATGAGGCCTGTACTCCCACTCAATCGTCCCCTTTCTTCTTGTCTTTCTCCTTCTCCATTGTACCTATTGAAAAGTCACACCATTTTGGTCTTTAGTACAAAGCATTAGTCCATCTTGGGGAATAGATTCCTTTCCCTTCATATGTCTATGTCTATAAGCAGCTCAGAAGCTGGAGTACAAAAAGGCTGGAACCAGACTCATCTGTACCTTTCACAAACACTGATGAGTCAGCAATGGAAGCCTGAGTGCTACAAATGCCTGCTGCAGAGCTTTTCTTTGGGAGCAAGACAGACACTGCAAGAGGCCCACAAAACATCATTAATGAAATCGCCTTCCTTGTCATGTGCTAAAAAACAAGCAGCCCCAGGTACTTTGTTTATTTCCTAGGAATGCAATGCCCATGGCACCCTGAACACAGCAAAGTAGCCTGGTATAACTGAACGAGCAGCAGTCTTGAAGCCCGAAGACCTGGTTGGCTCTATCTTTTACTAGGTACACAACCCTGAGCAGGTCATTTAACTTCTCCGAGTCTCACTGTCCTCAGACATAAAATGGAGCTAATATTCTTCCTTTAATGATATACCATCCAACCTGTAGATAAGCCAGAAATCTAAAAATTATCCTTGTTTCTTCTCTCTTTCTTATACCCAACATCCAATCTACCTCTCAATTCTATTGATTCCATGCCTTAAATATCTCTCAGATCTCCTTGTCTCTACTCCCACTAGCTATGTTAGTTCAGGCATAATGACCTTCTTGCTACACTAATGCTAAGTCCTCCTCAGCCATCTCCCTGTTCCTAGTCTAGCACCATCATCAGTAGTTCTTCTCACTGCAGATGGTTATCTTGCTAAAGTACACATCTCATCATCTTGATCCTGATTAAAATCATTACATGACTCCCCATCATTTATAGAATAAATTACAAGTTGGTCAGCTTAAGGGACAAAGTCCTCCATGCCCATGAGCTTACCTACCAATAATAGGTATCTACCAGAGTGATGTCAGCATCATGGTGGAGTGAGGTGTTCCCTTTGTCTCTCCCCTCTAAGTCACCACTAAACAGACATCTGTTAACGAAAAGAGGATTCCCTACATGGTACAACTACACACCTGAGAAACCCTTGCAGCTGTACATCTGAAGGGGGGTGGACTGGACCCCTGGAAAGCAGTGGAACTAGGGGAGCATCCTCCTCCCATTCCCTGGTGGCAGCCATCCAGGTCATGGATCCTCACACAGTGGCCAGCGTAACTGTGAGTAGAGGTGGAGGGAGCCCAGCTCATGTGCAAATGCTTGCAGAGCAGCAGTGACCTGGCCCACAGGAGTGCCTACTATATTATGGTGGCCCCGCCTGCATGAATGCTTCCTGCCAAGTGGCAGCAGCTCAGCACCCACAAATACAGAGTGGCCAACGAGCACACCTATAAGCAGAAGGCATGGGAACAGAAAAAACAGCCCCTGCCCCCAACACTGGTGACAGGGTGAGTTTGACCAGAAACAACAGGAACCACAGCAGAACTGGTGACCCAGCCCCCAGTGGTGGCAACCCCACCACCAGCTCCACCAGCAGTGAGGGCTGTATACAAGTCCCTGGGTCCCAAGATGCCCGCCAGCAACAGTGACACTCTTGAACCCAGAACTCCTGGCAGTGGTGCAAACGGCACCCCAAGACAACCAAGAACAGCAGCGCAGGTGGTGTGTAGGATAGCAGCATCCAAGCCTGGGGAGAGCCAGTGGAGAAACATGAGACCCAGGTGACCAGACCCAAAGTAAACAAAACTACTCAAATAAGAAAAAGTGATTACTACCACAAACGTGGCAGCAGAGGATCAATTCATCAAACACCATAAAGAACTACAGTAACCCTGCAGAACAGAAGGAAAATGACTACTCTCCAGAAACCAAACCTGAAATCACAGAAGACTACAATCTGACAGAGAATTCAAAACAGCTATCATAAAGAAGCTCAACAAGTTACAAGAAAACTCAGAAAGACAGTTCAATGAGCTCAGGGACAAAATTGATGAACAGAAAGAATACTTCACCAAAGAGACTGAAGCTCTAAAAAAAAAAAGCCAAACAGAAATTCTGGATATGAAGAACACAATTAATGCAATAAAAAATAATTTAGAAAGCATAAAAAATAGACTAGACCTTATGGAGGAGAAAACTAGTGACCTCAAAGATAGAAACCTAAAAATGCTTTGGGTGGAGGAAGAGAGAGAACTAAAATTTTTCAAAAATGGAGACATTCTTCAAGAAATATCTGACTCAATAAGGAAAAGTAATGTAAAGATTATAGGTATCCCAGGGGGAGAAGTGAGGGGAAAAGGAGCAGAGAGATTGCTCAAAGAAATAATAGCTGAGAATTTCCCAAGCCTGGAGAAGAAACTGGACACACAAGTGCATGAAGCCAATAGAACTCCTATTTACATCAATGCAAAAAAACCTTCTCCAAGGCATATAATATTAAAACCATCAAAAGTCAATGACAAAGAAAACATATTACAGACAGCAAGAGAGAAGAAAATAACCTACAAAGGAACCCCCATCAGACTTTCAGCAGATTTCTCAGTAGAAAACTTACAGGCTAGGAGAGAATGGAATGAAGTATTCAAAAACCTGAAAGACAAAAACTATCATGCAAGAATACTCCATCCAGTGAAATTACCCTTCAGATATGACAGAGAAATAAGAGCATTCCCAGATAAACAAAAGCCGAGGAAGTTCATCACTACTAGACCTGGCTTACAAGACATGAAGGGAGCCCTCCTACCTGAACCAAAAAGGCAAATGTTTACAAAGCTTTGAGCAAGGAGATAAATAGACAGACACAAATCAGAAAATTGCAGCTCTCTATCAGACCAGGTTAGCAAACACTTAATTATAACATAAAAGATAAACGGAAATAAAGCATCAAAAATAACTATAAACACTTCAAATTAGTGACAAACTCACAACACAAAAAAGAATAATTTGTGACAAGAAAAACATAGAAGGGGATCAGCCTTGGTGGCCTAGTGGTTAAGTTTGAGCCACTCCACTTTGGTCACTTGGGTTCAGTTCCAGGGCAGGGACCTACACCACTTGTCTGTCAGTGGCCATGCTGTGGTGGTGGCTCACATACAAAAAATAAGAAGAATATTGGCAACAGATGTTAGCTCAGGCAAATCTTCCTCAGGAAAAAACATAAATAAATAGAAAGAAAAGAAGAAAGGAATGGAACTTGCTTAGGATAATGCAGATAAGAGATTATCACAAAATGGACTCTCATCTATGAGATCTTTTATACAAACTTTAGAGTAACCACAATACAAAAGATCAGAGCAGAGTTACAAATCATTAATAAATAGAAAATTGAGAAATCATCATAGAAAACCAGCAAAGTGAAATAGCAGTCAGAAATACAAGGGAAAAGAAACAATGGAAATATAGAACCACTAGAAAAGAAGAGATAAAATGGCAGTATTAAGCCCTCATATAACAATAATCACCCTAAATGTAAGTGGACTGAATTCACCAATCAAAAGACACAGAGTCGGGCTGGCCCCAGTGGCCTAGTGGTTAAGTTTGGCATGCTCCACTTTGGCGGCCTGGGTTCAGTTCTCAGGCACAGACCTACCAGTCATCTGTCAGTGGTCATGCTATGGTGGTGGCTC
The DNA here is from genome assembly GCF_021613505.1 of Equus quagga. NCBI lineage: Eukaryota > Metazoa > Chordata > Mammalia > Perissodactyla > Equidae > Equus > Equus quagga. Next base: position 72,796,845 of record NC_060273.1, on the reverse strand, counting down.
ACATACAAAAAGAGGAAGATTGGCAATAGACGTTAGCTCAGGGCAAGTCTTCCTCAGGAAAAAGAAAAAAAAGATACCCAGTGGCTGGATGGATTAAAAAACAAGACCCAGCAATATGCTGCCTATAGGAAACACATCTCAGCTCTAAAGAGAAACATAGGCTCAGAGTGATGGGAGGGAAAATGATACTAAAAGCAAATGGCAAGCAAAAGAAAATGGGTGTAGCCATACTTATATCAGACAAAGAAGACTTCAACGTAAAAAATTGGGGCTGGCCCTGTGGCCAAGTTGTTAAGTTTGCATACTCCACTTGCATGGCCCAGAGTTTACTGTTTGGATCCTGGGTGCAGATCTAGCACTGCTCATCAAGCCAGGCTGAGGCAGTGTCCCATATAGAGGAACTAGAAGAACCTACAGCTAGGATATAAACTATGTACTGGGGAGCTTTGGGGAGAAAAAAAAAAGAGGAAGATTGGCAACAGATGTTAGCTCAGGGCCAATCTTCCTCACTGAAAAAAAAAAAGGAAATAGCTGTACTTTTAAAAAAATATAAAAAAGATAATGAGAGACAAAGAGAGGCATTATATAATGATAAAAGTGACATTTCACCAAGAAGACATAACACTTAATAATATATATATATGCACTAACACAGGAGTACCTAAGTATATAAAACAACTATTAACAAACCTACAGCGAGAAATTGACAGCAACACCATAGTAATAGGGGACCTTAACACCCCACTTACGTCAATGGATAGATCATCCAGACAGAAAGCCAACAAGGAAACAGTGGCCTTAAATGAAACACTGGACCAGATGGGCTTAATAGATACATATAGAACATCCCATCCAAAAACAGCAGAATACACATTCTTCTCAACTGCACATGGAACATTCTCAAAGATAGACCATATGTTGGGAAATAAGGCAAGCCTCAATAAATTTAAGAAGACTGAAATCATATCAAGCACCTTTTCCAACCAGAATGCTATGAAACTAGAAATCAACTACAAGAAAAAAGCTGGGATAGTCACAAACATGTGGAGACTAAACAACCATTGAATTAGTGAAGAAATCAAAGGAGAAATCAAAAGATACCTGGAGACAAATGAAAATGAAAACGCAACCTACCAACTCTTATGAGATGCAGCAAAAGCAGTACTAAGAGGAAAATTTATATCAATACCGGTCTACCTCAACAAACAAGAAAAATCTCAAATAAGCAATCTTAAAGTACACCTGACACAAATAGAAAAAGAAGAACAAATAAAACCCAAAGTCAGTAGAAGGAGGGAAATAATAGAAATCAGATCAGATGTTAATGAACTAGAGACCAAAATAACAATAGAAAGGATCAATGAAACTAAGAGCTGGTTCTTTGAGAGGATAAACAAAATTGACAAACCCATAGCCAGACTCACTAAGAAAAAAAGAGAGAAGACTCAAATAAATAAAATTAAAAATGAAAGAGGAGAAATTGCAATGGAGGCCACAGAAATATAAAGGATTATAAGAGAATACTATGAGAAGTGATATGTCAACAAATTGGATAACCTAGAAGAAATGGATAAATTCTTAGAATCATATAACCTCCCCAAACTGAATCAAGAAGAAATAGAGACTCTGAATATACCAATCACAAGTAAAGAGATTGAAAGAATAATTAAAAACCTCCCAAAAAACAAAAGTCCAGGACCAGATGGCTTCTCTGGTGAATTCTACTGAACAGTCAAAGAAGATTTATTACCTATCCTTCTCAAACTCTTCTGAAATATTGAAGATGATGGGATGTTTCCTAACTCATTCTATGAGGCCAACATTACCCTGATACCAAAACCAGACAAGGACAACCCCAAAAAGGAAAATTACAGGCTGATATTGCTGATGAACATAGATGCAAAAGCCCTGAACAATACATTAAAAGGATCATAGACCATGATCAAGTGGGATTTATACCAGGAACTCAGGAATGGTTCAACATCCACAAATCAATCAATGTGATACACCACATTAACAAAATGAGGAGTAAAAATCACATGATCATCTCATTAGATGCAGAGAAAGCATTTGACAATATCCAACATCCATTTATGATAAAAACTCTCAGTAAAATGAGTAAAAAGGAAAGTACTTCAACACAATAAAGGCCATATATGACAAACTCACAGCCAACATCATACGCAATGGTGAAAAACTGAAAGCCATCCTGCTGAGAACCGGAATGAGACAAGGGTGCCCACTCTTGCCACTCAGATTCAACATAGTGCTGGGGGTTTTGTCTAGAGCAATTAGGCAAGAAAAAGAAATAAAAATGATCTAAATCAGAAAGGAAGAAGTAAAACTCTCACTGTCCGTGGATGACACGATTATGTATACAGAAAACTGTAAAGAATCCACCAGAAAACTACTAGAAATAACCAACAACTACAGCAAAGTTGCGGGGTACAAAATCAGCTTACAAAAATCAGTTGCATTTGTATACACTAATAATGAACTGGCAGAAAGAGAAGTCAAGAATACAATCCCATTTACAATCACAACAAAAAGAACAAAATATCGAGAAATAAACTTAACCAAGGAGATGAAAGACCTATTTATGGAAAACTATAAGACGTTATTGAAAGAAACTGATGATGACATAAAGAAATGGAAAGATATTCCATGCTCATGGACTGAAAGAATAAACATAGTTAAAATGTCCATATTACCTAAAGCAATCTACAGATTTAATGCAATCCCAATGAGAATTCCAATGACATTCTTCACAGAAATAGAACAAAGAATCTTAAAATTTATGTGGAAAAACAAAAGACCCTGAATAGCTAAAGCAATCCTGAGAAAAAAGAAAAAAGCTGGAAATATCATAACTCCTGGCTTCAAAATATACTACAAAGCTATAGTAATCAAAACAGCATGGTTCTGGTACAAACAGACACAGAGATCAACGGAACAGAATTGAAAGCCTAGAAATAAAACCACACATCTATGGACAGTTAATCTTCAACAAAGGAGCCAAGAACATAAAATGGAGAAAGGAAAGTCTCTTCAATAAACAGTCTTGGGAAAATTGGACAGCCACATACAATAGAATGAAGGTAGATTGTTATCTTACACCATGCACAAAAATTAACTCAAAATGGATTAAAGACTTGAATGTAAGACCTGAAACCATAAAACTCCTAAAAGAAAATATAGGCAATACACTCTTTGACATTGGTCTCAGCAATATCTTTTTGAATACCATGTCTACTCAGGCAAGGAAAACAAACAAAAAAATAAGCAAATGGTACTGCATCAGACTAAAAAGCAAAGCTTCTTGCATAACAAAATGAAAAGACAATGTCTCAACTGGGAGAAAATATTAGCAAATCATGTGTCCACAAAGGGGTTAATTTCCAAAATACATAAAGAACTCATACAACTCAACAACAAAAAACCAAACAACTAGATCAAAAAATGGGCAGAGGATATGAACAGACATTTTTCCAAAGATATACAGATGGCCAAAAGGCACATGAAAAGATGTTCAACATCATTAATCATTAGGGAAATGCAAATCAGAACTACAATGAGATATTAGAATGGCTATAATTAACAAGACAAGAAATAACAAATGTCGGAGAGGATGTGGAGAAAAGGGAACCCCCATATACTGCTGGTGGGAAGGCAAACTGCTGCAGCCACTATGGAAAACAGTATGGAGTATTCTCAAAAAATTAAAAATAGAAATACAATATGATCCAGCTATTCTACTACTGGGAATTTATCCAAAGAATATGAAATCAACAATTCAAAGAGATTTATCATCCCTATGTTCATCACAGCATTATTCACAATAGCCAAGACATGGAAGCAACCCAGTGCCCATCAACTGATGAATGGATAAAGAAGATATGGTATATATATACAACAGAATACTTCTCAGCCATAAAAAAGACTAAGTTGTGCCACTTAAGACAACATGGATGGACCTTGACGGTATTATGCCAAGCAAAATCAGCCAGACAGAGAAAGACAAACACTCTATGATTTCACTCATATGTGGAAGATAAACACACACAGGGATAAGCAGAACAGATTAGTGGTTACCAGAAGGAAAGGGGGTGGGGTGGAAGCAAAAGGGTTAAAGGGCACATATCCATAGTGACAGATAAAAACTAGATTATTGGTGGTGAACACGATGCAGCATATACAAAAATTGATAAGTAATAACGTACACCTGAAATTACAGTGTTATAAACCAATATGACCTCAATAGAATAATTTAAAAAACATAGTTAGGAATCGTTCAGATGCAAGTGACAGAAACACCTCTCCACTAGGCTTAATCAAAAAGGAGAACTTATTGGCTTCTGAAACTAAAAAACGCCTGGAGCAGACCATGCATAACTGGGTCTGAAGGCTCCAACAGTCTCATTAGGAAGCCATTTCTCTCCATCCCATGCTTTGCTTTCTACCATAGTGACTTTATTCTTGATTAGACTTTCCCATTCAGTAACAAATTTACCCCTAGAAATTTCAGGCTTACTTATGACTTATTTAGCAACCACCTGGGAAGAGAGAATCTTTTTCTCACTAGTTTCAACGACTGTCACAAGGCAAAATCTCAGTGGTCTGCCTTGGGTCATTTGCCCAACGCTTTACTAAACACTGTAGCAAGGAGGAATAGAAGGAGCAAGACGAGGCAGGCACATCCAGGAGGCGGGGGACTGGACTGCCCATCTGAACTACACGGCTTAAAAATCAGAGTGTTACCACCAAAATAAGTGGAAATAAATGCTACGAGGGCAAAAACAACACCTATTTTACTACCCTTACCCTCCAGAACTTCTCTCCTACTCCAGGTTCCAAAATTTAGTGACTTAAGCTACCATTTTATTTCGTTCATGATTTTTCGCAGCTCAGGAATTCAGAAAAGGTTCAGTTGGGCAGTTCTTGCTGGGGTCTCTTATGTGATTGCCGTGAGACGTCAGCTGGGGCTGTAGACATCTGAAGGCTCACCTGGGCTGAGTGTCCAAGATGGCTCCCTCCCCAGGTGACTGTTGATGCCAGCTCAGCTGGGCTCTCAACTGGATGCCTACACAGGGTTTCCTTAGCATGAGAATCTCCAACTGGATGGACTTCTTACATGGTAGATCAGGGCTTCATGCCCTGGCGGTCCAACACAAAGGGGAAGCTGCATCACCTTTTCTGACCTAGCCTTGGAAGTCAGGCAGTGTCACTTTTCTGCATTCTATTGATTACAAGGCTTCCCAGGTTCAAAGGGAGGGGACGTAGACTTCACCTTTGGATAGGAGGAGTGCCAAATGATTTGCAGCCATAATCATTTTGTAATAATTTTCTTTTGTTCTATGAAGACATTCCCAAAATTTCAATAATTTTAGCCTTTATGGATGAGTTTCTGTCTAGAACGTCCATTTTCTCTTCTTTGTCTATCTACAAAGCTCTACTCTCCTTATAAGACACACCCCCACTACAAAGCTTCCTCTCTCCTCTCCACATCATAGTGTTCATCACCTCCTTTGGACCGCCACATTCTGAGTACATAACCTCTTTAATAAGCTTTTTCCTCATGTATTGTAACACTTTACTTCTGTTTCTGTCACTAGGCTATAAGCTCCTTGAAGGCATGGGCAAAGTCTTATTCGCCCCTATACTTCACATATTGTCTCTCCTGTACATGTTTATTGAATGACAGAATTAGATTATATAGCCAAAGAGCTTTTCAAATGGTAAAGTGCTATTCAAACAAAGGCTGTCATTATTTACAAGATAAGTGAGGTTTTTACTGAGGAAAATGTGATAGCTTCTGGTAACAGCTTTCCGCCTAACAAATTCTAAATGGATAATCCATTTGACTGTCACACACACACAAAAATATTATTTAAAATATTTTCTTTCTTTCCTTCCTTCTTTCCTTCTCTGGCTTAAATACCAGTGACACTCAGTTTTTTGTCCTTTATACTCCGTCATTTGGCTCACTGTTTTCCAGGTTTTATGAACATCACCTTCCCATGAACCCATTTTATCAGGTCAATCCTGCTCTACATCCTTCATAATTTTGTGCCTAATTTTTTTATCATTTAATTTTCCTGGGCCATTACTTATCTTTAATTAGTCTTTTATTTATTCAATACATTTTCAGAGGCTCTGAGGGCCTACTATGGACCAGGAATTCTGATTCAGTGAAAACCAAGTTACAATTCCTCCTAACAAGAAATTTAGTGTCTGGTGGAGAAAGAAAATAACTGAATGTGGTAGATTTTAAACCAGAGCCTGCAGAGAGGAGTGGAAAGGAAAGATTCTGCAGGAGGAATACAAAAATCAGTACAGCCATGTGCCTTGTAATGATGTTTCGGTCAATGACAGACCACATACACGACAGTGGTCCCATAAGATTGGTACCATAGATCCTAGGTGTGCGGTAGGCTATACCACCTAGGTTTGTGTAAGTGCACTCTATGACGTTCACACAACAGCGAAATCTCCTAATGACACATTTCTCAGAATATGTCCCTGTCCTTAAGCGATGCATGATTGTAGTAGTTGCACTAATAAAGAAGGTGACACTCGAACAAGAGAGAACACCCTGGACAAGAGTATGCAGACAGGAAAGAGCAGATGTGACAAAGACCAACAAGCAGTTTCATGCTCTTGGTATGTAAAGCCAGAGACAGGAAATGGCGGGTTTCAGGAGCTTCTAGCCAACAAAGTTGTGGAAACTCTCTTGGTTTTCAAGCATTAGAGTCTCTGGAAATATCTATCTGGGAAGCTAGTTACTTACCAAAGAAGTTCAGGAAACAATTGTGGAAAATCAAATTTGAGGGAATTAAAAAAAATTGTTATGCAGCCATTTATCCAAGCCAAATGGAATTAGCTACTAAAAAAAAAATTTCTAGTCCAAGCTCTGCCTTTTACCATCTGGGAGACTTTGGAAACGATTTATTCATAGATCCTCATCTATCAAATAAGAAGACATGATACTTCTGCGTATTTCAGAGAGTTCTGGGAAGATCACAAAAAGTGGTATAAGCAGAAGCTCCTTTTGTGGACAGTGGTGGCCTTTGCCTAGCCAGATTCTTTCTCATTTCTACGAAGAGAATTCCCTTTCCTTCCTTCTTGCGGACCACATCTCCCCTACTTCACTCTATGTGTGTGCATGTGACCTTGGCCAAACCAGTAAGAACACTATTTACCCCTGTCCATATTAAACAGTGCAGGACTAACCACATGGCCCAGTTTGGTTCATGGACAACCAAGTAGTTCCACCTGATTCAACCAGAATAAATCCTATGAGTCAAAAAAAATTTGGAAGAGAGCAGCTTTCTTTCTGATGGAGCTGCTAAGCCAGTATAGTTCAAACCAAAATCCACTAAAGCGCCATAACAAGTAAAGAAACACCCAACAAAGAAAAGCACAGAAGAAAACAGAGCAGAGAGAAGAGATGGGTAACTCATAAGATGGGAATGCCTGGCTACAGCTACCCTTACAGTAAAAATACGTCCTGCAGTTAATTTGCATTTTTAAGTGGGTTTTACTTTTGTTTCCCTATCTTGCAACTATAATGAGGCAGATTTATAAAATCCTATATATAGTGTATGGTAATATAATGGGTATATTGGTAATATAATCTATAGATCCCCATTTTTTTATCTGAATATGTCCTTTATTTTAAATATTACATTCTCAGATTTCCATTTTCAAAACAATATCTGAAAGCTGTAAGTCAGGGAAACTTTCCTGCATTCAAATTAATTGGACATTCCATATACCTGGGAAAATTGACCTATAATAATCATCACCAAACATATTCTTTCTTTTTTAATAGCTACTGAGATGTAATTCATATATCATCAATTCATTCACTTAAAGTGTACAGTTAAATGTGCGTTTGGTGTCACAGCCAAGAAATCATCACTAAATCCAATGTCATGAAGATTTTCCCTAGTTTTCTTCTAAGAATTTTATATTTTCAGTGCTTAAAATTTATTTCCATGATCCATTTAGAGTTAATTTTTGTGTGTGGGATGTGGTCCAATTTCACTCTTTTGCATGTGGCTATCTAGCTGTCCCAGCATCATTTGTTGAGAAGACTGTTCTTCCCTCCGTTGAATTGTCTGGGCACCTTTGCTGAAAATTAATTGATCATAAATGTAAGGGTTTATGTCTGGACTCTCGGTTCAAGCCCATCGAGCCACATCTATTCTTAATCCAAGACCACACAGTTTTGATTACTGTAGCTTTGTGGCAACTTTTGACATTGGAAAATGTGTGTCCTTTAACTCTGTGTTTTTTTTTTTTTTGAGGAAGATTAGCCCTGAATTAACTACTGCCAATCCTCCACTTTTTGCTGAGGAAGACTGGCCCTGAGCTAACATCCATGCCCATCTTCCTCTACTTTATATGTGGGATGCCTACCACAGGATGGCTTTTGCCAAGTGGTGCCATGTCCACACCCGGGATCCGAACCGGTGAACCCCGGGCCACAGAGAAGCAGAACGTGCAAACTTAACCGCTGCGCCACCGGGCCGGCCCACTTTGTTCTTCTTTTTCAAGATTATTTCAGCTATTCTGGATCCTTTATATTTCCAGATGAATTTTAGGATTTATTTGTTGATTTCTGCAAAAATTGCAGCTGTTTCATGAAGCTAGGATAACCCGGAGATGAGGACAGTGGGAACAAAGAAAATTAACAAGTAGCTGAACTTATGGACATAAATGTAAACATCCTCAGAAAATATTAGCACTACATAACTACAGCATTATTCAAAAACCTTGCCTTATTGTGACCAAGTTATACTTTTTCCAGTAATGTAGGGATAGTTTAATATTAGAAAATTAATCAATATATTTCATAATGTTAAGAAATTAAAAGGGAACAATATAGCTCAACTCAATAGAGGCAGCAAAATCAGGCATTAAATAAAATTGGATTCAATACAGATTCATGATAAAGCGATAGCACAGAAGGAATAGAAGTTTCTTACTCTGCTTAAGGACATCTCTCTAAATCTACTTTCACATTATTTAATGTTAAAGGGAAGAAACGAAATGTCATTATTTAGACATGATATGAATATCTAGATTAAAAACTGAATATACAAACATGTTTTGTTAATTATGTGTTCAATTGCATTTCTATTATTTATTATTTTATCCCTATTATTTAACTAGAAGTAGAGTTATCAAATGTACTATTTTAGAAATAGATTTAACAAAATGTAAGTAATATTTCTAAAGAAAATTCATAAAAATTTATTAAAAGATTAAATAAGAATGAAATAAATGGAGAAATAATTGAGAAGAATCACATAGTAAACATGTCAATTCTTCCAAAATTAATTTACAAATCCAGTTCCACTCAAAATATCAACATGTTTTTCACGGAATTTGACAGGTCAGTTCTAAGATTAATGTGTAATGCAAAAGTCCAGGAACAGCTCAGAGAATTTTAAGGAAAATCAAGGTTTTCTGCTTCATTTTCTCTAGTGAACATAATTAGCTCTTAAGGAACCTGCTGAGTTATTTAATAAGCATTTTTTAATGTCACGGTTGTAATAAATTGTGACAATCAATGCACTTGTGCTGAAGTGTCTTTAAGCAGCAAAGATAATCAGAAAAACGCTTCAGAACTACACTTCTACAGTCAACATTTTATTTGACCTAGTTGAGAAAACAACTTTAAAACAGGACACTATCCCAGTCCTCCCCCAGCTTACCAATTAAAAACAGATGAAAAATCAGAAAAACAGAACTATAAATTGAGCATGAAAAAATTGCATGCAACTTTCAGTGCTCTTTGACATTTTCGACATACAGATGGTCTCCACTCTGCCTTTCTGGTTCTGGAGAAGAACTAATGCCTTTAACAAGAGTGTGAAATAGCTGTCAAACATGTCTTTTTTGCCACTGCCTTTTTCACACCAAACGTTCTACTTTCTTTTTCAAACAAGGAAAAGACAGCACGGCAGCCTTCCCCCGACTGTGGGCAATGGATAGAATTGAAGCAGGATCTGTGTTGGGGTTTTGTTTTTAACTCACCTCCTTAGTGAAGATGCCTCCTTTCCTCAGAGCAGCCAGCTTGGTGTGGGAGTAGTGTGCCTCCATAACTTGCTGTCCGGGGCCCAGTCGTGATAAAACAGAAATAAGGAAAACGCTGCACATTTCCCGGAAGGATTTGACTCCTACCACACTCACACAAAAAGGGTATCCCAGGTTACGTAAAGGAAAGAGTTCTGGAAATATAGGAGCAGTTGTTGGTCGGGTTTGTCGTTGTACCAATATTAGAAAGCACTGACGAGCATATAATCCACACCGCCTGTACTACTGCGGGTGCTTGTTAACACACGATCAAAATACAACACCTAAATCGTACTTGGTGCTCACCTGTGCTCAAGACTGTGTTAAATGCTTTACAATCATCATCTTCATTAATCCTCCTGGTAACTGTATTAGGTAGATTCTATCTTATGAGCTCCACGTTGTAGGTGAGGAAACTGAAGCTTAGAGAAAAGTCAAATGGCTTGCCAAGGCCAAGAAACTAGTAAATGATGGAGCTGGGATTTGAACCCATGTAGACACTCCTGTCCTCAGAATCACTCAGTGAGTTGGTGCTTGCACCTATATCATCCCTTTTAATTCCCCCCTATAGTCATTAGTGGTAGATAATTAACATCTGTCTACTGATGAAGGAACCGAGTCTCTAAGAGATCAAATACCTGGCCCAAACAACTAGAGCTGCCCAACTTTGAAATCTATGTATTTAGGGCTAGGTCACATTCTCTTTCGTAGATCTGCAATCAAGATAGAGTCCCTCTCCCAAGTCCCTCTTCCTCCATCTCTTTCTCCATCTGCAGAAGAAAAGGAACCATATTTATCCCTTGAAACCCTCAATGGTTTTTATGGGGATCAAATGAGATTTGGCATAAAAGAACTTTGTAAAGTTTGAAGACATGAATTCACATTTGCACCCATATTCCAGCTAAGCTTCCTTATCAAGCATTAGCTATTAGAATCTGCCAAATCTCTCCCACTTGTGTTTATAATGCAGTAAGAATACATTCTCTATTGTCTGTTCATCACAGCACTCAGATTCCATTATCCAGTCTTTTCCAAGATAGCCCTCCGCATTGCAGCTAAGCTGATTTCATCTCCAGCTCTAAGGGTGGACTCTGATAGGTCTATATCAATCAAAGCAACCTCAGTCCCCAGACACAGTGATTCCTTCAGTTAACTTTGACTTGAGACAAGCAGCACTTGCATTCTCCTGACTAGGGGGTTTAAATTTGGGCCAGTGAAGTGTGTACTGACGATATGGTATACAGATGTGAAGCCGGAAACCATGGTAGCCATTATCCACCACAAGGGAGGCTGGTCACTGGACAATACTGACACTATCAAAAGTGCTAAGAACTTCATAAATGTTATTTATGTTATTACCCTAAAATTTTTGACAATTTCTGCCAAAAGTTTGACGGTCCTATGCTCATCACATGGGTAATTATTTTTAGGTATCTTCATTCAAGCTTGCATATTCAATTCATTCCTGCCACAGAAGTAACCAATATTGTTTCATCTAACTAATTTGTATGAAAAGGAAATCTCCTATTTACCCTGTTATTGCCTCATTTTATAAAGCAATAACCTTTTATGCTTATTGCAGGCAGTGATGGGATAAGGAGGCATTATCTGGCATAAGCAATGAACTCCTAGTTCTGTCCCAACTCAGAAAAGGCACCCCAACTGCAGGTGAACTACTGATGTTATCACACAGCATTTCACAACATGGGTAAGCATAATTCCCTGAAATTGACTTGTTCTCTCTGAGTTTCATCTTACTTTGTGAGTTTGAAGCATCTTTTCCTTCAGTGACCACTTAAGCCTCTATTATTTGTCAATGTAAAATAACAAATATTATCAAAATCAAATAAATAATTTGCTTTTTAGTATTAAAACGCTGTTGTCAAAGAATTGTGCACCAACACCCACAAAAGAAAGGCTTTTCTTACATCGCCTTAAAAGGGGAGTTTTGAGATGGTAACTCACGATAACTGGGAATGGTTTGCCCCAGGACTGGTCCTCATATATAGATGTTGAGTTTCTTCATTTGTGACCCCCCATTTTGTATTTCCAGTTGGCCAATTTCTTGTAGCCAGGAAAAAGCTAATTTACATTAACCAGCTCCAAGCAAATTTGTGTCCTTAAATGCTCTCAAATCTACCCCTTCTTTTATCCATCACAGGAGCTACCATTCCATTTCAAGGTCCCATCACTCACCTAGGTTACTGCAACAGCCTTCTCACCTTTTCTCCCCCATCCTGTTTCTCCCTCTTCCAGTTTCTACACCTTAGTGCTGCCAGAGCTCTCTCTGAAAGGCAAATCTGATGATCACATCACTCTTCTACGTAAGCCCTCTCAACAGCCGTCCATCATCCTCAGGATAAAATTCCAACGTCACGGCCTAGTGTTCAAGACCCTGTATGATCTGGCCCTCACACCTGGACAGCCACAGGTCCGGCCACTCCCGTCGTGTATCTCTGCTGCGCTACATTCATTCATAGCAGTGACAATATTGGATCTCCGACAAAATAGAGAGGGCTGAATTTTGAAAAAAAACTTTTTTAATAAAATAAGTTAGATCTTAGAAATATCTTTTTGGGGGAGGCATGCAAGAGCTCTTCAAAATTTGACCCTGCCCAGTTTTTCAGTGTAGAAAGGATTTCTTAAGCAAAACACAAAGAGCACAATTCAAAAAGAAAGAAAAATTGATAGATTCAAGATTTCATCAATAGGGCCTATAAACAAAATGAAAAGATCAGCCATAGGCTGGAAACATACATTTTGTTGCACATATATTTGACAAACAGCTAATATCTAGGATATATAAAGAACTTTTATAAATCAATAAAAAGAGCAAAAACGCAACAGAAACGTGAGAAAAAGGTTTTGAACAGGCCACACACAGAAGAGGGAACCTAATTAGCCTGTTTAAAAATGCTAAATTTTCTTAGTAATCAGGATATGCACAATGAAAATGTACTGCACACTTAAAATTTCATTAGGAGGGTGGATTCTGTTATGCATTTTTTACCAAAATTAACAACAACAACAAAGCTATGAAAAGCAGCACCACATCCACCAGAATGGCCAATAGTAGGAGTCTCTGGAAAACAAATGTTCGTGAGGAGGAGGCAGTGGCAACCTTTGTGCATAGCTGATGGGAATATACATTGATACAGCTACTTTGGTACAACAGACCTTTCCTGCACTTAATGGACCATTTCTGGGGCCCTGGGCCTGTGAATCTGGCTTAGGGCTTTCGAACACGGAGCATGATAATTTACAAAATAAGCAACACATGAAATGGAAAAGGCTGTACCCAGAAGTAAAGCTGCAGCCCAATAAAAAGACAGTCCCAGAAGAGCATCAATCCACAGGCTCTACAGAGGGCTGAGGACCAGCTATGGGCCAAGAGATCTGGACAGGTGGACACAGGGACAGAGCTGGAAGCTTCCCAACAAAGGAGAGAATTCCCAAGGCTCTCTCCAGCTTGGCTGCAGGACTCCATGAAAATGTCTGCAGAGTCTTCTACAGGGGGAGCATATAAAGGGTAATCAGCCAGTTTCAAGAAGTCAGCAAACTCCTTTAAACTGGATCCAGAATTTATACACCTCCACGCTGGGGAAGGGAGAGGCAGTATTCTCCAAGATCCCAGTCAGAAAGCCAGGATTCACAGCCAAGCCTAGCTCATGGTTTAAATACTTGTCATTTTATTTCAAAAATTAATCCTGCCCACTTTTCCTCCCAATATTCATTGAGCGACTTCTTAGTTCTGGCACTGTGGAGAAGACAATCTAGTCCCTGACGCTGCCCCTGCTACACTCAAGGCTCTGGTCCTATGAAGTGGCAGGACATTATTTAAATGCTAACATGTGGGTTCCCTCCCCTTTTCCATGAAGACAGCCAGGCCCTTCATATTTCCTCTTCCTAGGACTTTCTGCCTGGTAAAGTAGAGGATGCTGGAGGACAGCTCTGCTCTTCTCCCTCCCTCTCCACTCTCCCTTCCTCCTTCTGTCTCCTTTGATTGAAGCTTTGAGCTCGGGAAAGCAGTTATGATAGTGAGCGAGGAACAAGGAGAGCACCTCTGCAGGCAGCCAGAGAAAGGCCTTGATCTCTAACACATCTATCCTTTGTTGGTCAAAGCCTTCCTGACCCCCAGACCTACCCAGAGAAGCAGGGTGCTAGGTTCCCAGCCTGGACAAGGGTCCTCCAAGCAAGAAGACAAGCAGCAGTTACTTGACCTCAAGAAGCCCCAAGAGCAGGTGCCTCCTTGACTCTTTGACACTCTGTAGACCCATGTGACTATGAGGTGATTGGGGCCCATGAGAGTTAGGGGAAGCCCCAATAATGACAGATTGCATTTCTCATCAGTCTGGTAGGGTGGGGATTCAGTCATATTTAATTCAATTCATAAACAACAATAACTATAACAACAAATGTGACATTTCTTACATACCCTTGTTTGCACAGCGTTAGGCTCGTCCGTACCACCTCCTACATTAGAAATCATGGAATTTCACAGTTGGAGTGATCCTTAAAACTCATTCAGGGGCCGGCCCCGTGGCCCAGTGGTTAAGTTCAAGCAGTCAGCTTTGGTAGAACAGGGTCTGGCCAGTTCGGATCCTGGGCCCAGACCTAGCACCACTCATCAGGCCGTGCTGAGGCAGCGTCCCACATTGCAGAACCGGAAGGACCTGCAACTAGAACATAAAACTACGTACTTGGGGGCTCTGGGGAGAAGAAGGAAAAAGAAAAGATTGGCAACAGATGTTAACTCCAGCCAATCTTTAAAAAAAACAAACAAAAACTCCTCCAACCTCAACATTCTATTATGTAAGTGAATCTGATCCAGCAAGCCAAGTGATTTTGAAGGACGGGGGAATCACAAATGCAGGACCGTTAAGGAAATAAGTACCCAGGTGTTTTATCCAGCACTGTTTCCACAGCCTTGCGCTGGTTAGTTGGAAAAGAACACAGTGCTCTGAAAAGCTGGGCATCTCTCAGCATTTTAAAATGAAAAAAAAACACAAAAAACCAACTCTAGAAACGAAGGCGGAGACCTGAGTTCAGAACCCCCCCGGGAAGGCGGCAGGAGCGCTCGGTAGACAAACGTGTCTTCAGAAGCAAACTCTGCCTCATACTGCCCTCTGGTGGATCGGAATAAAAATGTCTCCGCTCAGTTCTGTCACACTGTCTAAAATGAACTTGAAATTGTTAGATTAAATTTAAGAAGTAACAAAAAAGCCTGTTGTTCAAATTCAGGTCATCTCTGGGCAGCTTTATAGATACAAAACCCTTTGATTACTATGACTATTGTCCCAAGGAAAATGGTAAATATAGACATTAATAACATGGACATACGACAAAACTGCAGGTTAGGTCCCAGCTCTGGAACTCTGGAGAAATCGCCCAACCTCTCTGAGACTCATTTTGCTTATCTGTAAAGTGAATATAACAGTAGGACATCTCTTATAGGGTGTTATGAGTATTAAAGAAGAAAATCTACATAAAAGTCCTTAGAAAAGTGCTGGATATGTAAGAGCTCAGTGTGGAAGCTATTCTTATTTTTCTTCTTATTGTTGTTTTTATTATTATCATCGTGATAAATTTGCACCAAAAACCCCTCATATGCACATGAATAAAATCTTGATATTTGGTAAAATTATTGAGGAATTATCATAGAGTGGTATGATTATGCTATTTTTTCTTAATACATTCTGACTTCTGGAAGCTGGTTAAATGACCTTTACCTTGGTTTTCTATTCACCTTTGTGTTCACTCTCCCCTTTCAAAAACATCCTAAATATCCTCTCAGTATTGATTTTCACTTCTGTCCTTTTTTCTCAGTGACAATTGAATAAAATCTAAAACAGAGGAGTCACTAGCCTCACGCCGTGTTTGCGGAAAGAGAATGCCTAATTTGAAGACCCTCAGGAAAATCACGGTTTATGCTGCCAGATCTTTCATGTGGGGGCATTCTCAGCCTTTGCCTTCTTGTTAGTTAGCTGTTGCTGTGTAAACGCCAATTTACAATTCAGTGGCTTAAAAGACTAATGATTTCTTACTTCTCCTGACTGGGGGTCAGCTGAGCAGTTCATCTGATCTGCTGATCTACGTTGGCCTTGCCCCCATGGCTGGGTCCCTCCCTCCACATGGTTACTCATCCCCCATGGGCTACACTGGGCTTGTTACGTGGTGGCTAAGGGTTCTCAGCAGCAAGAGTAGGCAGACCCCAACACAAGCACTTTTCAAGCCTCTGCTTTTGTCACATTTGCCAATGCCCATTAGGCAAAGCAAGCCATAGCCCAGATTCATGAGGGTGGAGGGATGGGCTCCTCATCTTGTTGGGAGGAGTGGCAACTCAAAGGAGTGTGTGTGTCAGCATAGGGGAAATCAGTGGTCACTTTTTGCCATCTGCTGCACCTCCTGAGACTCAGGCTCTGAAAAGTCCTGGGCATCTAAGCCAGCCCACAGCAACCAAACAGCCTCAAGAATAGTAGCTGACATAGGCTGAGTGCTTTCCAGGTGTCACCCACTTCAGTGCCTGTGGGAACCAGGCTGCTACTGAAGGCAAGAGAAGATTCTAGGGAGGAGACCACGGCAAAATGTAGCTCACATGCCCATTGTGCTGCTTAGCTCCACTCAGTTGCCATCATTGGGAATACAGGCTCAATATTTCGAGATATTCTGATTTTTTGGGAGATGACAGAAACCTGGATTGTTATGTAAAATCTCCTGATATTTAAATGCTGACAACTACTTCAATTTCTTAAACTTGGTTCTGGAACCAGCAAATTCTCCTGGGGGCAATGGAAGACCAGTCTGAGTCTTCTGGCTCACTCACACTGAAACTAAGTGATTTATGTCAATATGCACATGGGAGCATGCTCTTCCTTTTAAAACGTATGGTGCACAGAGTGGCAAGAACCCCAGAGCAGCAGCTGCATTTGCAGGAAGAAGGGGGAAAAGTGCAAGAAGACTGAATGGGGCTTTAAAGTTCAGAGTTCTGTGGCATTTGCTAGAGGAGGCTGCAGATCACAGTGCTTACCTGCGTGGATTTTATAGTAAGATGGACCAGCTCTGCTAATTACTAATGTCCCTCTCTGTTTTACTTGTTTGCTTGTTAACTTTTAAATCTCTTTCAAGGACTCAAAAGCACAGCCCATGGAGTCAGACTGCCCAGGTTTGAATTCCAGCTTTGTCACTTACCAGCTGTGTGAATTTGCTATTGTCACTGTTTTAACCATGCTAAAAAAGCACTTGGCATATAAAGTTACAAAGCCATTTTTCCTTGGATCATATTAGTTGTATGCATATCTGCTTTCCTCAGTATACCATGATCACCTAATAATATTAACATTACTGGAAATATTTGCAGGGCTTTATCTTATCCTTTACCTTATGAGTTGAGCAATTTACATGCATTGTGTCAATTAACACTCACAACAACTGTAGGAAAACAGCACTGTTTTTATTCCCATTATATAGATGGAGATATGGAGCCCAGAGAATTACGTCACTTGTACCTAGTTTACACAGTTAGTAAATTGGTAATGTCATCATTTGAACTCAAAAAGATCGATGCAGATAAGATTATTCAATCTGGGATCTGCAGACCCTTAGGGATGCCCACAAACATACTTCTGAGTTCTTCGAATTTGTCTTCCAAATTTTTAAAAAATTTGCATTCATTTTGATATCCTAAAACACTTATTATCAGCAGTTCTTGAATATTTGGATGACCACTTTCTAAGTAAGTACCACTGCATGATTTCAGTGCCTGCATTCATATCCGTGTTTATGCTCACATTGGCACTTGGTGGCACTATTTTAATTGTCACAGGCTAAGGAGAAAGGAATAGAGGAAGAGCCAATATATCAAATTCATGCTCAAGCCGTGTGAAGGCCAAATTATCATCACAAACAAAGGTGTCTTGGTATTTTTAATGGAGGGAAGTGGTGGTAGAATTGAATCGTCATGGCCCATAGTACTAGCATGGCCCACAGTACTAAAGGCACGCAAAGTTGAATTTGCACAAAGTTGTACAAAGAAGAATTCCCACCCCAGAATTCCCTGCTGTGAATGGTACTTTAGTTTCAGTAAAACAAGATTCACTTCACGCATTAAATTGCGTTAATTTGAATTTTGTTGGTTTTGTTCTTTGTTTATATTTAATTTACAAATATATTTTGGTTTTAGAGTATTATATGAGCAATAAGTATAAGATACATATACCTAGATTTATGTTTTTACTTATAATAAGCAACATTATCATAAAAAATAAATTAAGTAAACTAGTTGACTGTAAGATTTTTTCATTTAAAAAGAGCACACTCAGGAGGTCGGCCTCGCGTCTGAGTGGTTAAGTTCACCCGCTCTGCTTTGGTGGCCCAGGGTTTCTCTGGTTCGGATCCTGGGCGTGGACATGGCACTGCTCATCAGGTCACACTGAGGTGGCGTCCCACATGCCATAACTAAAAAGACCCACAACTAGAATATGCAACTACGTACTGAGGGGCTTTGGGGAGAAAAAAAAGAGCACACTCAGCTGTGAGAACGTGGCATTACACTGCAGTGCTCCTTATGAGCAGGGAGTATAATGGAATGGTTTAGAGTTTGGGTTCTAAAGTAGCATCATATGGGACTGAGGCTTCATTCTAACATCTATTAGCTGTATGACCTTGGGCAAGTCACTTCTCCTCTTTAAGACTCAGTTTCATAATTGATTAAGTAGGAGAAATAGGGTCACTGTGAGAACAAAATGAGGCAGTATCTGAAGCAGGTAGCAATGTACTTGGCCCAACAGAACTGACCAGAGCTGATAACATGAACAATAGAACACATGGAGACAATTTTTGCCCAATGAATAAATGGATTCATTTGTAGACTTTGATACATAGCTTACCTGGCTATGATTCGGAGTTGAGAACTTACTAGATTGAAGGAGAGAATTTACCTCTTATACAACAAAGCCTATTATTCCTGAGATAAGAGGTGAAATCACTGTGGTTTACATGCAGCCACTTAATTTCTTAAGGCATCTTCCTTTTATTTTAAAGAGTAACTTTCAAAGATCTGGGATAGCTTCCAAGCAGGCAATTAGATTGGTTTCCCAGAATTAGTTCTTATTTCTATCCAAATGCACTTTTATTTTTTTTTAAAACCTATCTTCTCCTTGCATTTCTTTGTGGTCCAGAATATAGGAAATTTACTGCAGATATTGCTTTATTTCATTAGGGAGTAAGCATGCTGCTGACCCATGGTTGGGCAAGTCACTTGGAATAATTTCAGAGGAAGAAAGGTAATATTTATAAGAAAGAATGTGGCTCTCAAACATCACGAATATTCAATTGAGACAATGACATTTTAAATGATTATGTAGTAATATTAACCACTGTGCCATTAGACAATGTCTTAAGTGAAAGAAATCTGGCCACTTATGGCCAATGGTGTGCAGTACAAAGACCACGCATTTTAGAATCAGACAGTCTTAGATTTGAATCCAAGCTTGACTGTTAGTAGAGTGAACCTAAAAACGTTCCTTTCCTCCTTTTCTCTTCATAGCCTCTGCTTTCAACTGATAAAGAATTAGCATTTTGATAGCATGAATCTGAGCGATTTCTAGTCTTTTTATTTCTACCTTCCCAGCAGGATCTTCTGACCTGTTAGGACTATTTTGGAGCGCTTGGCATGGCACACTGCATTTGTTCATTTATCCCTTTACTCAGCAAATAATTATTGAGTGACCACTATTTGCCATGTACTCTAACAGCTGCTGAGGATTCCATAGTGGATAAAGGAGATAAGTTGCCAGCTCTTAAGGAGTTTGTCTTTCACTGGAGAAGTCAGAAAATAAATGCAGAAACAAATAATTAAGCAAGATAGCTTCCAATTTGAATAAGTGTTAAGCAAGGTGCTATGATGGCAATAAAGCAAGTCCATAGTAAATGAATGGGGCCCAAGCTGGAAACTGGTTTCATCAGGATGGCCATGGAAGTTCTTTCCAATTGGGACAGTCAAGAGATGAGAATGAGAAGCAGTTGGCTGTGTGAGGATCTGAGGAAAGAGCTCCTAGGCAGAGGGAACTGCAAATACAAAAGCTGTGAGTGATAAAGGAGCTCAGGCAGACTCAAGGATCAGTAAACAGACCAGTGTGGCTCAAGCACATTAAGCACAGAGGAGCAGGTGGGAGAGGACAACATGAGCAGGATAACATCAAATCTAGTGAACCAAGGTAAGGAGTTTGGATTTCATCCCAAGTGAGAGAGAAAGTCATTGAAGGACTTAATCAGGGGGGTGATGGGTTGCTATGTAGGGAACACATTGTAAGGAATTAAGACAGGGAGACAAGTTAGGAGACTATTATTGTAGCCCAGGTGACAGATGATAATGGCTTAGACTGAGGTTACACAAGAGAAGATGGAGAGAATAGAATTAGAAGGAAGCAGAGGGAGTCAGCACACGTTTTAGGAGTAGCATGGACAGAGCCATTATGATATATCATCTCTGTGTGTCTTTAGTGCCCCTGGTTTTTAAATGGAAATCAGGATTATAGTGCCCTGTTGTCCTTGCCTACTCTATTGAGACCCAGAAAGTTATAGTAAATTGTTTGACGCTTGGAGCAGAATGCTAAAATCTACATCATCCAACAAATAAATACTTCTGTCCAGAGTTCTGAAACTTGCCCCTGCTCTCCAGGAGCTTAGATGCTAAAATAAAGCACACTCACAGAAAAGAAAAATTGAATGAACATACGGGCCACATAAAGTTTTTCATTACCGAAAAATAAGGGAGGTTGCTATAAACTATAAAGGGCCAGTTATATTTGTTCAGGCTTTGCTGTGTGGAATTTGTGGACCATGTCTTTTTGGGCAATTGTATTGGCAGAAATTGCCTTCTGTTTGCTCAGCTCTGAAAGATTTCAGCTTCCTTGGTATTTGAATAAGAAGCATGTGTGTGTTTTAAATCAGTTGGGCAATTAAGTATCTAAAGCCTGAAGTGGCCTGCTAGGAAGGGAAAGGATTGGGTTGAAAGTAGCATAAGAGAAGCCAATACAGGTTAGTTTTACCAAAAAAATGTGACTCACAAAGCTTATTCTTATGAATTTTCTCAAAAGAGCCTCAAATCCTGGCTGGCCCTATTGCCGAGTGGTTGGGTTCGCACTCTCCGCTTTGGCGGCCTGGGGTTTCTCCAGTTTAGATCCTGGGCACGGACATAGCACCGCTCATCAGGCCATGCTGAGGTGGTGTCCCACATGCCACAACTAGAAGGACCCACAACTAAAAATACGCAACTATGTACCGGGGGGCATTGGGGAGAAAAAGGAAAAATAAAAAGTAAAAAAATAAAAATAAAAAATAAAGAAAGAATCTCAAACCAACCCTAGAAAGCAGTGCCCCCAACCTCCTCCCATTATGGAACACAGAAAATCAAGACATTTATATAGAATGCTGGGTTAACTGAGAGAGATTTGAGAGTATCTGTATGGGCTTGGGGAAATTTTATTGTACTTTTTTATATCATTATAGAAATAAAATACAAAGTATTCAAGATTATTCTAAATATTTAATTTCTATAACTTCCAAATGATAGCATGGTACAATTGTTGATCACGACTTTTTGAATGATGAGCTCTTCAAATTCAGGTTATGAGATATTGCCTATAAAATCTCTATGTGCTCAAATATGTGATTTAAAAATCAAACAATTTTCAGCATTCAAATATTTGCAAAAATTGATTTTGTGGAAAGGCACTAATATTTCCTCTATCTTTTGTTGACAAACATTGTGATAATCAAACTATATTTTTGATTTTGTCCCAAAATCAAATGTCTCAAAAGAGTGAAGGGATTTTCATTTGTAGAACTCACATGCTTGGTTAGAGAAATTCTGAAGTCAGTTTGGATAGCATTAAAAGGGCACATTCTACTGCAGAAGGATAGACATATGCCATATATGGGAAGACAGAGATTTTGGCGTCCAACTGCAGCTGTATCTCTCAGGTCTCCTGTCCAGCTTTCCAGTTCCCCAACCCTCCTGGCCACATTTTGGGCATTGTGACATGCTCTGGAACACAAACTCTTCTGACAGCTCCATTTGTTCTTTGTCCACAGCGGGAAGCTGTGCCTAGAGAAGGCCGCTGACAGCCAGTGGCCACAAATCTTGAGGTTTCATCCACCCCAGAGCTGACTCAGCTTCCTTGAGGAGTGGGGTGGGGATGGGAATACATCTTGTGCACCAAAACCTTTCATGGCTAAGTTCAAGAGTGTCACAGTGCACTGGTTGGGACACGGGGCTATAAAGTATATAAGGAAGATCTTGATACAAATGAAGCAGCATATGCTCTCAGAATGGTAACATGCCTTGCTGACTTTCCCACAGTTAGAAAGTGGCAAGTCAGAGACAAAATCAGGTCTTATAATTGCACATTCTTTCCACTACATCTCATTCCCTCTCTTGATGTGATAAGCTTTATGGGAGGAGAATTAGAAAATCTAGCAGGACAGATCACGAATGGTCTTTGGGGATTCACATTTATAAGGTCATGTTTTCAGCTTTCACATGATGAATGAGAACCTGTAAGGTTGTACAATGCAAATAGATTATGCGAAACACTTTGTCTCTTCCCTTTTCAAAAGCATCCATTTATCCTGCAGTGATGGAGTGGGAATTAATTATATTTGAGCTATTGGTTTTATAAATTGAGGCAGTGGATAAAAGTCTGCCACTATTCAGAAACCAGATATCTATAAGCTTCCCATTGTAGTCATTGTTTTGGTTAACAAAAACAAACTTTTCCTCTACAGCTGACAACAATGCAAGGTTAGACTGTCATGGCAGTAGCCTGACAGCAGCTCTTATACAATCGAGAAGTGAAGTTCCTGCATTTGCTGGTGCCCTATAGATAGCTGAGAGAGCAGAACCAGTGATTAGACTCCAGGTGTCTCTAGTATTGTGCACGGGCAAAGAGACGCCGGTCCTCTCCAACAGCAGAGCACATCTGATTTCCTGAAGCCGCAAGAAGAATATCTAAGAGTACCATGTGAGGGTCCCTCCTCACCACAATCAATACTATAGCCCCAAAGCAACTGTCCCTCCCCTGTTTCCTACCTCTCAGCAGCCTATCTCCTATCTGAATCTAACTTTGTAGGGTTATGCATAATCCTAGGCCATGCTAGGATACAGGAAACCTGCAGATGGGGGTGGGATCAGGAGAGAACCAGAGGAGTCCTCTGCTTTTGGAAAGTTCTGAGAGGGCTGCATGCAGTGTGTACACACCACTACAGTCATAAAGATTGTTAATGACCATTGACCACTATTCTTGGTCAATGCCCATGCCAGACAACGTTTTCAACATTGCCCCTGATATTTACTCAGACGATTCCAGGAGCTGTGAGATACACAGAGGTCTTTCCCTTGCTCAAATAGTGCTTTTATTACTGCATACTATCAGTAAAATGCCCCACTGAGGGGGCTTGTACCTATTTGTCAAGTACGTTGCATGGTTTATCACCAATAATTCTCACAATAATAGTCCCAAGAGGCAGGTATTAGAATTATTGTCATTTTATAGGTGTAGAAACAGAGGAGGAGAGAGCTTAAGCAACTTGCCCAAAGTCACATAGAGAATTAGTAGAGATATCAGGGCTCAAACCCAGGCAGTCTAAGTCCAGAGCAAGATGTTTATGTGTTTATGTGTGTGTTTAAGATAAACAAGGAACTATAGAACAACGATATACATTCATAAATCAAAACAGAAAGTATGGAAGACATTAAAACTCCCACCTTATGAATAGTAGCTCCGGTCAAGAGGTAGAGAATAAGTTGGACACTTTTTTGGAGACATAGGTTAATGCTATGGTCTAAATGTTTGTGTCCCCCCCAAGATTCATATGTTGAAATTCTAATGCTCAGGGGATGGGGTTAGTAGGTGGGACCTTCGGGAGGTGCTTAAGTCATGAGGGTGGAACTCTCATGAATGGGATTAATGCTTTATAAAAAGGATCCCAGAGAGACCCCTAGCCCCTTCCACCATGTGAGGACACAGGGAGAAGGTGCTGGCTATGAACAAGGAAGCAGACTCTCATCAGAAGATAGCTTTGCTGATGCCTTGATCTTGGACTTCTCAGCCCCCAGAACTGTGAACAATGAATTTCTGCTGTTTATAAGCTACTCAGTCTGTAGTAATTTATTATAGCAGCCCGAATGGACTAAGACAGTTAATATTCATAGTTTTTGCCTTAGGGAAATGTTTGATGTACACTGTGGATTTCAGTAACTCCCTTCTCTGTTCGGAATAACTACTGAGAATAGCACATCCATTGATTTATTCATTCAATAAGTATTTATTAATAAGTACTTTCTATGTTCAAAGTATTGTGGTAGCCACTGGGGATATAAGACTTGAAGTGTGCTCTTAAGGAATGGTGTAGAGGGGGAATTAAATTACTAGGAATTATAATGCCCTGAAGCAGCATGTAGCAGTAAATGCTCCCCTCATCTGTCCTTGGGTGGACAATTCTGAGGAATATTCTACAGACTCCTCAGAGGGATCCTGCCAGGTTCAAACTTAGTGGGCCACAGTAAGATCAGCTCAATAATCCTCTCTTCTGTCCCCTATCCCCTTTTCCCTGCTTCAGTCTTCTCAGTCTTCTTCTCCCCTATTCCTGTTCCCTGGGATCAATTCCCAAAATAAACTGCCTTGCAAGCAAGCTCTTGCCTTATATTCTACTTTTGGGAGGAACCCTGGCTAGGCAGTTGGTATGAGAAATGGTCCTAGAAATGAGACCCTCAAGATGGGATTCTAGAACTGGGTTGCCCACCTGTCAGACAGCAATCAGGATCCCTTTGCTGGTGGTGAGTGAATAGAGAGAACCTCTGGCAGTGGCTATCTCCCAGTTACTAACACTTTCACCAATGGTGGTCTAGGATAACGGTGGTGGAAGGTGAAGCTTTGGCCCATGTGGCAGTAGTATGGAAGAATAATGTATAGACTGTGCTAATCATAAGTATTATTGAGTTAGCTACTTTTTACTAAAGCCATTAGAAGCTTTGAAAAACATTGACGGTTTCAGGCTAACCAACTGTCAACTCAAGAAACACTGTGAAAAGCATTTATGCATCAAGACAGAATTTTACCCTGATATCAAACCAGAAAAAGACAGTACAAGAAAAGAAAATTACAGGCCCATATTCCTAATGAATATAGATGCAAAAATCCTCAATACAATACTAGCAAACAGAATTCAACAGTACATTAAAAGGATCATGCACCATGACCAAGTGGGATTTATCCCTGGGGTGCAAGCATGGTTCAACATATGCATATCAGTCAATGAGATACACCACATTAACAGAAAGAATAAAAATCACATGATCATCTCAGTAGATACAGAAAAAGCATTTCACAAAATTCAACACCATTTCATATAAAAAATATTCAAGAAATTAGGAATAGAAGTAAATTACCCCAACATAATAAAATCCGTACATCAAAAGCACACAGCTGAGGGGCCAGCCCAGTGGCACAGGAGGTAAGTTTGAACATTTCACTTCGGCAGCCTGGGGTTTGCCAGTTCGGCTCCCCGGTGTGGACCTATGCACCACTTGTCAAGGCATGCTGTGGTGGGCATCCCACATATAAAGTAGAGAAAGATGGGCACGGATGTTAGTGCAGGGCCAGTCTTCCTCAGCAAAAAGAGGAGGATTTGTGGCAGATGTTAGCTCAGGGTTAATCTTCCTCAAAAAACACAGCTAGCGTCAAACTCAATGATAAAAAACTGAGAGCTTTTCCTTTAAGATCAGGAGCAAGACAAGGATGCCCACTCTCACCACTTCTGTTCAACATAGTACTGGAAGTAGTAGCCAGAGAAATTGGGCAAGAAAAAGAAATTAATGGAATCCAAATCAGAAATAAAGAAGTAAAATTATCTCTGTTCACAGATGACATGATCATATATGTAGAAAACCCTAAAGATTCCACAAAAAAATCTGTCAGAACTAATAAATTAATGCAGCAGAGTTGTACGATACAAAATCAGTATTCAAAAATCAGTTGTATTTCTACACAATAACACCAAACAATCTGAAAAGAAAAGTAAGGAAAACAATCCATTTACAATAGGTTAAAAAGAGTAAAATACTTAGAAATAAACTTAACCAAGGTGGCAAAAGACTTATACACTAAAAATTACAAAACATTGCCAAAAGAAATTAAAGACACAGATGGAAAGACATTCTATGTTCATGGATTGAAAGACTTAATATTGTTAAAATGGCCAACTACCCAATGTGATCTGCAGATTCAATACAATCTCTATCAAAATCCCAATGCCATTTTTTACAGAAATAAAAAAAAAATCCTGAAAGTTACATAGAACTCCAAAGGACCCCAAATGGCCAAAACGATGAGAAAGAACAAAGCTGGAGGCCTCACATTTCCTATTTCGAAACATTACAAAGTTCCAAACAGTAAGGTACTGGCTTAAAGACAGACATACAGACTAATGGAACAGAATAGACAGCCCAGAAATAAACCCATGCATATACAGTCAAATGATCTTCAGCAATGGTGCCAAGACTACATAACAGGGAACGAAGAGTCTCTTCAACAAATCATGCTGGGAAAAGTGGATATCTGCGAGCAAAGGAATAAAACTGAATCACTATCTTACACCACACATAAAAATCAATCCAAAATAGATTAAAGACAACATGTAAGATTTGAAACTATAAAACTCCTAGAAGAAAACATAGGGGAAAATCTTCATAATGTTGGTCTTGGCAATGATTTCTTGCTTATGACACCAAAAGCTCAGGGAACAGAAGCAAAAATAGACAAAAGGGATAACATCAAATTAAAAAGCTTCTTCATAGCAATGGAAACAAGCAACAGAGTGAAAAGGCAACCTATGGAATGGAGAAAATATTTACAAGCCATATGTCTGATAAGGGGTTAATATCCAGAATATATAAGAAACTACTACAACTTAATAGCCAAAAACAAATATCCAGAATTTAACATGGGAATAGGACCTGAATAGACATTTCTCCAAAGAAGACATACAAATGGC
Source organism: Equus quagga (assembly GCF_021613505.1). Lineage (NCBI taxonomy): Eukaryota > Metazoa > Chordata > Mammalia > Perissodactyla > Equidae > Equus > Equus quagga. Next base: position 72,769,710 of record NC_060273.1, on the reverse strand, counting down.
CAATGGGTATGTGAAAAGATTCTCAACATCACTAACCATCAGGAAAAAGCAAATCAAAACCATAACGAGGTATTACCTCACATCTGCTAGGATGGCCATTAACAAAACATACTATAAAGTAACAATGTTGGTGAGGATGTGGAAAAATTGGAATTCTTGTGCACTGTTGGTAGGAATGTAAATAATGCACTATGAAAAATAGCATGGAGTTTCCTCAAAAATAAAAAACACAGCTACTATATGATTCAACAATTCTAATTCTGGGTATTTATCCAAAAGAATTGAAATCAGGATTTTGAAGAGATATTTGCACTCCTATGTTCATTGCAGCATTATACAGAATAGACAAGGCATGAAAGCAACCTAAATGTCCACCAACAGATGAACGGATATAGAAAACACGGTGTGTACTTACAATGAAATATTATTCAGCCATAAAAATTGAAATCCTGTCATATACTACATCGTGGGTGAACTTTGAGAACATTAAGTGAAATAAGGAAACAGAAAAACAAATATTGCAGGATTCCATTTATATAAGCTATCTAAAATAGTGAGAACCCATAGAAGCAGGAAGTAAAATGGTGGTTGCCATGTGCTGAGAGAGAGGGAAATGGGGAGTTGCTGTTCAATGGGTAAAGAGTTTCGGTTATACAAGATGACATAGTTCTAGAGATCTGATGTACAACATTGTGCTTATAGCTATAAATACTGCACTGCACACTTAAAAACTTGTTAAGAGGGTAGATATCATGTTATGTGTTTTTGACCCCAATAAAATAAAAACTAACTTAAAACTAAGATTTTAGAAAGACATTTACCTTGACCTATAGCATTAACTTTCCAAAAAACAAAATTAGGAAGTATTGAATTTTTAGGTTTGTAAAAGAGAACTGTCACATCTTTCTATCACCAGAGAAATATGATCCTTCACATGTTACCAAGCCTCCGTGGAAAATGATCAGGGCTGCACAATTGGGCAGTGTCAGTGGAAGTCATAAAAAGGAAAAAAAAATCTGAACACTGGCAGTACTGTATTCACTCCAGAAAACGGAAAGAAGGCTTCTCTTCATCTATAACATTATTTTCTTTGACTTTCTACTTGCATCTGGGATGAAAGGGAGCTATTTATAACACAAAGCTTATTTGTGCCATACTATCAAGTTAATATACAGCAAGGGCAATGGATTCTTTGTTCTTACCCAACCAATAATTTGGAAGAATATACTTAGCAGATAGTTACATGCTGTAAGAAGAAAGGGGTATCTGCTGGTAAATTAGAACTAATTGGGGAAAATAAGCCCATATCTGTCATAAAGCACAAATAATAATCATAATTGAGCAATACTGTTTATTATCGTAATTTTTAGATAGTATTGCAATTAACTAAGGAATTATACTGAAGCACAATATATCATTATATCTCATAGCTCTCTTGTGCCAAACAAGACAGATATAATACTCTCTTTATGCCACAGATAAGAAAGAGATGATGGCTATAACCAGTACACAAGGCAGAGCCTGAAGGAAAACCAGGTACCTTTAATCTCTGATTAATGCTCCATGTTTTACTTGGAATATGCTACTTCTGTACTTTTCAAAGCCTTTACAGAAATATCTAAAATCAGGAAGAAAGATGGGAATGATACTTAAGTCCTTATCTGCCTTTCTGTATGTTCCATCTCTGTTTAGTAACCAAAGTTCCCTATGACAGAAGCAGAGCTGAGCCTGGAACAATGGCAGGTGGAACTCATGATCAGTGATCAGTGTGGTCGTGGGCTGACAGCAAGGCATAGACTGAGGCGGACCCTGGGCAAGGACCTGAGCTTATAGTGCTGGAGTTCAGGATCATTGCTTGAACTCCTGTTCTTCTGACCCCATTTCTTCTGTAGGGTGGCTACAAGGGTGAGCGCTTAGTACAGACGTTTGAATGACTAAGGTAAACTCATGGTTTGATCATCCAATGAAGTTATCAGAAAGGTAAAGAATACTCCTTGTCCCTGTTGACTCTTCCTTTACTCCAGATATCACAGCCTGAGAAGAAGATAAAGAAGGAATGAAGATACCATTCTGGGAAAGTCATCCTGGGACTTCAAGGGAATAGGATAAATTGATTCAGTTTCTACCAAATGTAAGAAGACAGCATCTTTCCTTAATCATTTGACATACAGTAGTTGTGTCAGAGACCGTACATTCCACAATGTCTCAAATATGTACTAATCGACCTTTTACAGAAAAGATATAAACTAAAGTATGATGAGAAAATTGTGCGTTGAATGCCAGGTCAAGAGAACCGCTATCTACAGCAGACGTGTAAAGGAGGATGGTGCACGTAACAGAACATGAATATATATATTTGTCGAAAACTCATCCAATAACACACTTTAAAAAGGTGAATTTTATTATAAAATTGTTTACAACTTTTATTATTTTGTTGTGAAAATTTATTATAAGAAAGCAGTGCCAATCATAAAAATAAAAAGGGGCCAGGAATTTATGGGAGACTATAAAGAGGAGCTAGAGCTAAATGTAGGAGCTCTGTGATAGAGGCCACTCTGAAATGGAAATTTAAAATGAAATTTACCAGCATTTCATCATCCAGCTAAGCAGGAAGCTCAACGAATACTCTGCCTTGGGAAGATGCATTCTATTCTATTTTTCAAATTGCTCACTATTTATCAATTTTAATATTTTTACACTTATGAAAACCCAGTAACCTAACTTCTGTAATCTTCTATTTCAGAAGCTAAAATAAGTCCTTCCTCCCCTCATAGGGATGGTGGAAAGAATCATTAGGAAAAACACTCTAAGTCAAAACTTGATTATTGATAAATATTTATGTCTAATGTTAGTATGATAATCCTTTTTAATTGGTCGATGACATGCTAACGCATGCTTTTACTAGTCTTTGAGTCTGCAATAAATTATGCAAACTTAACCGTCATTTTGCTTCCGATTAAATTTTTATTTATGCAAAATGAAGACTGTTTCTTTAATATTAATTATCAGTATGTCAACATTTGATTAGTTTGGAACGTAGTTGCATTCTACAATCTTTACAAACTAGGTGTTCTTGTTTTAAAGGATTTTGAAGCTGTTAATGACTCCATATATGTGGAAATAAACAGATCTCATTAGCTGATACATTCTTGATCTCTCAGTGTCTGGTTAACATCGGTTCCTGTAACATCAGTTCCTGTAACATCAGTTACAGGAAAAAACAACTAATATAGAAGGAGAAAATAACTGGGCAGCAGAGGAAACAAACTAAATATCTAGTGAGAGTAAAATGTTAAAATTACATAATTAAGAAGAAGAACGTCCTTTATAGGAAAGTTTATCTAACTCTCCATGGTTAGAAGAAAGATAGTTTTTCGATACAGATAGAATAAGTTGGGAATAGAGACCATATTTACCGGATCCCTAATACTCACATAAAGGTAGAAAAATTGAATTAATAATACAGACATTTTTGCAGCTCCTACTTAGTCGTGTATGAGTAGCCTGGGTGTTTGGAATCACATGGGCACATAGATTACGGAATCTAGATTAACAATGGATGCATTAAAATGCGTAGAATAATTTAAATAATTTAGGCCATAAGGGGGATCCTTGTCTGTGTCAGTTATGCCCATTATAATATAAAACATAGCATCCCAGAGAAACAATTCAAAAATGAAGCAATTTCTGGAATAATTCTGAGACAACATATCCAAGGAGCATCATATTGACCAAGCCTCCAATGTGGTCTCTCATACTCTGTCTTATGTTTCTCAGTCACATCATTTAACCTGGCTGAGCTTTAGAGTCTGCATCAGTACAACGGGAAAAATTACTCACCTATAGGTTTCCGTGAGGATTGAATTCACATAGTAAACATACAATAAATGTTTGTAATGTTCCCATAATTTTGTAGTTTTGTTCACACTGCAAAAGTAGTCAATGCTAATTAATCATTAAAATTAAAAAATAATATTTGCATCTACTTTTTGTACTTAAAGATTTTCTATTATGTACTGAATATAAAGGGACACATTTTATGGGTCACATTCTTTTTTTTTTTTTTTTGAGGAAGATTAGCCCTGAGCTAACATCTGCCACCAATCCTCCTCTACTTTATATGTGGGACACCTACCACAGCATGGCTCGCCAAGTGGTGCTATGTCCGTACCCGGGATCCGAACCGGCCAACCCCAGGCCACCGAAACGGAACGTGCGAACTCAACCGCTGCGCCACCGGGCTGGCCCCTATAGTTCACATTGTAGTTTAATATGTACATTCTGTTAAATGCTGGAATTCATTGAAATATTCCTTCCTGTTGCCTGAACTACCCAGATCCATGGAAATAGTTTTTTCGACTTTCTACTCAAATTGTCTGCTTATTCTAGTGATACAGATACGTCTTTGCTTACTCTAACAAGAACTGGAAATACAACTCTGTTCTAATGATGCAGGGAACTTACAAACCAGGGGAAAACAGCAGTACATAAGACACTTGCTCCATATCTGTTGAAGAAATGATCTCATTATTCTTCATGGGAAGAAAGTTAGGATTTGAAAGCAAGTCAGACATCTCAGTGTATTTTCGTTTGAAATCTTCAAGAACATAAGCAGCACCAACAGACTAGAAATTGCAGCTGTTTTGAACCACAGAAGTCACCATTTGTATGGGAAAAATGGGGACTCTGAATTTAGGGGCACCAGAGTGCAAATCCCAGTTTAGATGTAGTTGTTAACTTCAGTGTAGCTTAACTTCTCGGAGACTAAGTTTCCTTAACCTTAAAGTGTGGATAATAATAGGTACCTGGAGTCACTGCCATCAAAATTCAGTGAGTATACATAAAGTGCCTCTTAAATAGTAGGTGTTCAATAAAATCAAGTTACCACTACTGCATAACCATTCCTTTCATCACTGGAGATAATTTCAGATGGATTACAACTGCTGTCATCTTGTCAGTGTGTATTCCTCAAGTATCAGTGCAAAGGCAAATTTGACAAGACAAATCAGCCCACTATTTTGAGAGGAAAGGAAGGTAAAACTATTCCAACAACTCACGCATAGCATGCATGGGGAGGAAAAAGCATGCCCCAGGTCCCTGCAAATAATCTACTCTATGCTCCAGGTCTTCAAGAGCTTATCTAAGAAACAGGAAGTCCCAGTCAAAGGGGTTCAAAGAACTCTCCAATAAATCACTGTGCCCGGAGTAATGAGGTAAATGTATCAGGTATTGTAGTAGGTGACCAACAGTCCAGGTTTGCCCTGGACTGTCCCCATATTAGCACTGAAAGTCTCACATCTCAATGACCTTTCAATCTCAGGCAAACAGAGATGGTTGATCATGCTAACCATGGGTCATGCGACACCTTCCATGGTCATGGAATAGCATGGAAGGGACTATGGAAACTATTCAGTCTAAGCTGTTGGTTTAACAG